>NW_016107566.1:2083008-2131508 GCF_001604975.1 Cebus imitator
CAAGGGGAGAAATGCCAGATGTAGGTGATGGGGAGGAAGGCAGCAAATCACACTGCCAAGTGTGTACCTATGCAACAATTTTGCATGTTCTTCACATGTACCCCAAAACCCAAAATGCAATAAAATAAATAAATGGGAAAAAAAAAAAGAAAGTTCAATGTCAAAACAGTAACTGACTTTAATCCCTGGGAAAAATATCCTTTTGCAGTAGAAGAGGTTCTCTGCTATCAATCAAATTATAGGGCCTATTCAAGTTTTTAAATGGTAGATAAATAAAAAGGACTATTCATTAACATTTTGGCATATAACTCAGAAGATATACAAGTACTAAATTAACTTCTGTAATCATACTTCCATTTTTAAAAATGTAAAAAAGGAATTTTCAGTGCTTACATCAGTAACAAAGAGAAACAGCAACAGACTTGGCACTGCACTTTGTCTTATTTTAGCAAAAAGGAACATGCATTCCCAGAATCATGAACTCACTGGAAAAAAGGAACCCATTAATCTGATTCAGAGATGCATTTCCAATACAGCTTTACGTTTTATGTTATTGTTTGTCAAAATTTGGGTCCTTGAGGCTGTCAGGAAATTGTGAAACATTTTGAAATAGGAAGAACAAGATGAGCAGGTGCCCTGGTATTGAAGAAAGAAGGGTGGGGCACAAGTGTCCAGTGCGTTTTTGCCATCAGAGTGGTCTTCCACCTTCACTGCCTTTTTGACCACTCTGTAAATTGTTGAAAACAGATAATAATGTAAATGATTCTTGCCCACAGAAATGCCAGTAAATCTGGTGAAATGCCACTGACTGTTGTCTTGCAAATATACCTGTTACGTATTTCAGAATTCCTTATTCCCTTTGTGTGCGTGTGTGCCTACGTACGGCTTTTGGAATTTTCCTTGAACCAGTTTTAACATCTTTTTGGTTCACTCATTAATTAGTGAATTAAATAAAAGTTATTTGCAGATACCATTTTTATATTTGTATGACAGTTACTATTTGACTTTTAATAACAACATCCTTTAATGGGACCTGGATCTAGGATGCAGATAGAGACGGGAGCCATTAGCCTCCCAATGGCAGCTAAAGACAGGTGCTGGATGAAATGACCCAGTAAGCATGTGTCTATGAGAAAAAAAAAATTAAAACTGATTATGTGAAAGCAACAAAAATAGAAAAACACTATCTGTTCCATCCTTACATCCATTAATGTTAGTACAGAAAACAATTCACAGCAGTTTGCAAAGGCAGATTTTTAAAGAATGTGGAGGGCAGTGGTTCAAGGTAGCTGTGAGAAGGAGGTAGAGAGAAAGCTCAGGCACAAATCAGTTCTGACTGGATGTGTATTTTTTAGAGAAAACCAACAGGTATCAACACAGAGTAATCGACACAGAGGAGTGTGTGTCAACTCAGTCAGCATCCTAGAGGAAATTTTTAAATACTTACATATTTGGAAGGCTGAGGCACAAGAATTGCTTGAATCTGAGAGGTGGAGGTTGCAGTGAACCTTCATGCCACTGCACTCCAGCTTGGGTGACAGAGCAAGACTGTCTTAACAAACAAACAAGCAAACTTACCAATTATGTGATATTCGACAGCTCTGTTACTGCCGGCATCCATATCAGAGGCTAAAACAGTATAGACAACCTCTGGTTCCTGGTTTTCCAGAACCTCAATGTCGTAACTGAAAACAATAAACTCTGGTGCGTGATCATTTTCATCTTCAACAGTGCAGAGGATTGTTGTGGTGCCGGACAGCGAAGGGACTCCGCCATCTCGTACTAGTACTGACAAAGAGCACAAAGATGGCATGAATTGTGGCCTTTGATTCATACCTGAAACATACTATTCTAACTAGACCAAGTCAGACTAAACTAACCAGGCAGCACTGGCTCAATAATATTTTATTTAAAAATACCCTACCAAAATGTAACATTTCACCACTGAACTGGTTTTTTTGTTTTGTTTTGTTTTACTTTGTTTTGTTTTGCATAGTCAAAGAATCCCTTACCTCGAAGGGTGAAGACCTCTTGAATTTCTCTGTCAAGCATGGTGGTTGTCACTACTTCTCCAGTGTCAGAATTTATCTGGAACAATTCAAATGAAGCACCTGGCATGATTTCAAACTGAAGCTTGGAATTGACTCCTTAAGAAAAGCAAAGAAAAACTTAGCAATCATTTCTCTGAAATACATTCACCCACTTTCCTATTTCTTTTATTTGAACATGATATGCCATAGATGAAAATGGCAACATTCTCAAACAGCCTTCAAATTAAGGTAAAAGAAAAACTCTTTTGGCCATTCTTGCTAAATAAAAGCCTCATGGGCTGAAATGTTTGATTTTCAAAAGTCTTATGAGACTTCCCCACAGTGAATGCTTAGAATTTTTTCCTTCCCATAAAAAATTTCTTATGAGTGTGCAACTCTACAACATATTACTAATTACTCCCTCTAACACCCCTGATTGTGATTTAATGACTTAATTTTAAGCTTACAGGGCAAATGACAATTTCTATAGATTGACCCGCTGTTTAAAAGCCCACGCTAAGTTATAGAACTGTTTATTTTCAACCTCAAGAAGTAGGCACGTAGAACTGCTCATATATGTATTTTTGTTTGTTTTGTCTTCCACTTAGTGTTCAGTCTGCTATCTGGAGTGAGAAATGTGGTACCACATTATTACGCATGTTGGAAATAATTCTTCCCATATTTTTGCGGTTTCATTTCTCCCCTGAGAAAAGTCTCAACGTCATTTCCATCACTGGTTAAGAAGATCATTCATACTATTAATTGTAATGACTTTATCCCATGCCGTTGTAATTTATTTGCATTTTACATAAGTTCCTCTCAGTCATTTTCCTACATTCTTTTTTTAACTGACAAGAAGTTAGGTGTACCCCCAGTACTCAGAATGTACAATGTTATACTTTAATAAAAGATAAAATGTCATTCTTTTGGCCTTAACAAAAAAACATCAATTATAGATTTCCATCTTGCCAGCCTTAAAAAGTAAATGTTCATTCCATTATGACCTGGCAGATATTATATAGGAGTGAGAGCTGAAAGGAGTGGAATAGAATTCTAGTTTTACCAGAATGAATATACATATCTTCTTACTATATAACTGGGAGGAGAAATATATTTGAGATATAATCCACAGGCATTGGAATGGCCCTGAGAAAAAAGTCTAATAACATAGGACCAATGTATTTTGTATGATATGGTCAGAGATCACCAAAATGTTTCATTCCATCATTAGGCTTTAGGCATATTATTAATGGTTATTACTAAAGAGTCACTTAAGGATTACTTTGGTCATTTAAAGATCATGTAATCTATTCTATAGCCACAGAATTTCTTAAAATTCCAAGTTGTTAAAATTTGTCATTCCTATCTCTGCCTATTTTATAAAAATGGGAACAACATTATCTTATATTTACTTTCCTTTTCCTCAAAAAAGAGAGAAATAACAGGTACCACGCATAGTACTATGTGCCAAGTACTGGGTCAAACAGATGTGACCTCTGTGTTCAAAAAAATTGCATAGATCTTTTAATTTTTCAATGAACAAACTCATTCATATGATTTTGTGACAAATTATATATGCGCCATTGCATATTTTTATATGATTTTGTTACACATTATATATACCATTGCATATTATATATTGTATTACATATTATAGAATGCTATATATTATATATTTGTAATTCTCAACACTTGCCAAACGTAGAAAATGTCTTTAATTGTTTACACATAAATTCATATCTTTGTACTGTCCCTTCCTCCCACAGTTTCCATTATCCATATTGTGCCTCACCACTCTACTCAACATTTATCCGGCTTTTTAGGAACTTCCAGATTTTATTTATTTTTAATTCTATATGGGTTTTATCCCTAAGATACCAATACATTCACCTTCAGCCATCTTAATATATTATTAAGGATAAATAAGATCTTTACCTACAACTGTACTCTGCATATATACATTTTTTATACCCCAAACTTCATACCCTTTACAACTTGGTAATAGGAAGTAAATTAAATGCATTTTACTACAACTTACTTAGAATTTAATTAGTGCTTTGGTTTTTCCTCCTTAGACCCTTGTAAGCCTACAGAACAAACATAGCATCATCAAACATGAGAACTAAGAAAAGAAAAATTAAAAAGAGATTATTTGGTCTCATTCTATCACCTCACTAAGCAAATTGGAAGTTTGGATCTGAAGATATTTAGTGATATCCTTATGACACATGCCCACTAAAGGATGTGTGTGTGTGTGTGTGTGTGTGTGTGTGCGCACGCGCGCCTATGTGTGTATATATGTCCATACTTAGGTGTGTGTGCATGCCAGTGTGAATGTGCACACGTGCATGCACACACACACACACACAAACACATCTATCTTCTCTTAGACCTCAAGACCTACAGTCCCATGACTTCCTAATTCCTTCCACTCTAGGATACTTCTCCTCAATTCATTTCTCTCCTTCTCCAGTCCAGCCCCATAAGCTATCCCTCTAGCAATCTTGCAGTTTCTCAGGTCCTGGGGCTTTCTTCCAGAGATGTCCAGCAAAGCCACAGCCCCGAATCACTCCAACCATCTCTTTACTTCATTTGAATATCCAACAGATGGCTGGGGCTACAGAAAATTTCACAACATCATGGATAGAGACAACCGCAGCACCATCGTATTGGGCAATCTTTCCAGGTGTCCGTAATCACCCCTCTTCCATTCAGGTCTCCTGCCCAATCACTACCTGGCTTACTCTCACAGATCACTTCCCTTTCCATTTTCCAGACAGAAAGGAAGCATTGGCACCCCTCACCCTCTGCACCTGTACTCAACTGTTCCCCTTACTCCCTGTCTCAATGGCAAAGTCATTCTTCAAAACACTCCCAGAATTTTCCTGTCAGGTCTAGTCTTTCTCCTAAAATTTTTTTCCTTAAATTACATCCTTCTCTAGCTATAAGAATCAGGCTTTTTTCTCCTTCTCTTTGTAGCCAAATTTCTTTTGAAAATCATATTCAGTCTATAGCTAGCTTCAAATCATGCCAATTCCAGTTATTCTTTCTACAGTGACCGTGACCTTCTGATTATAAAATCCACTGGCCATTTCCAGTTCTTACCTAACTTGTCTTCTCTGTGGTATCATATATGGCTGACAGACATTAAAAAAGAAAGAAAGAAAGAAAAGAAGGAACAAAAGGAGGGAGGGAAGAAAGGCATAAGGAAGACAGAAGTAAAAAATAAAAGAAAAAGAATATTTTTGTTTGTTTCTCTATGACATATTTTTCTCTTGCTTCCTGGAGTGGGGCTCATTGACAAACAATGTGCTGGCCATCACACCATTGCCATCTCATACTACACATTCACGTCTTCAGTTTGCATCCATATGCAGATGACATCCATGCCCATGCACTGAGCTCCAGTCATCTGTTTGGCTGGTTCATTCATTTATTCATTCATGTGTTCACTTAAGAATGCACAGATACTGGGTGTCAGGTACTGGAAAGGCACCACTGATAGTTACCTTGGTCCTCAGAGTTCCCCTCTAGAGGGGAAGATAATTAGATCCGCGAGTTACAGAAAGTGTGATAGAATATATGAAATCACTGAGGAAGTGGCTCAGAGAAGACATCTCAGGTATAGTTTGGTCATTAATTATCTCATTGAATTAACATATGTAAAGAGTGATCCTAAGTGCCAAGGTACCAAACCATGTTCTAAAAATATAACGTCTGGTAAACAGACAAATTCTCTACCCTCACGGTGTCTACAATATAGCACTGGATACAGATAAGCAAGCTGGTAGTCACAATTCCCCCTGATAAGACATGACGGGTAAGTTGAGTTGCCCTCTATATATCAGAGACCCTAAAGATGAATAGGGATTAATGGGTAAGAAGGAAGAAAGTATGTCTGAATGAGTTCAAAATAAAATCCAAATACCTTACCACAGTCCCCAAAGTCCCATATGACGTGGGTTCTGCATATCTTTCCAATGTATTCTCAGGGACTCACTCCCTTGCTATATTCTTATCCCACTGGTTTCCTTTCTGTTCTCTGAACGTGCTGAGCATCTTTCTGCTGAGGCCTCTGTAGTGGCTGCTCCCTCTGCCTGCTCCTCTCAGTTCTTCACATGGAGTATTATTTATTAAACCATAGTGTCTCAGATCCAAATCTGTTCTTCTGTACTCCACCCTGTGAGGCTGGGGCTTGGGATCTGCAAACCACATTCTCCATCGCCAACTACCCCTCTCCTAGGGTCTGCCACAAATGGACACTAGAAGGAGACTCAAAGTCAGGACAGAAAACAGGACTTCCTTCTTCCTAGTTACTTACTGTCATCATGAGCAATGCTATTTAGTCTGTTTCACTACTCCCAGAACCAGGCTCTGCAAGGTCCCTTCTCTCATTTTCTTCCTAGGGTCTGATACTCTAAACCTCTTCTTTCCCAGTATTAGTGGTGGTAGCTGCCTTCTAGAGTTTTGTTTTTAGTTTTGTTTTTTTTTTTTTTTGTTATCTCAGTATTCCCTCTTGTTTACTCATTCATCCAACATCTGTTTGCAGCATCTATTCTTCCTGGCTGAATATGGCTGATAGAGTACTTGGCACCAGAATTGTGTCTCAGGTAACAGAGACTCTGAGGTTGGTTTGGTTTTATGTCTTAGGCTTTGAATGCAGTGATGAGTTCCTTAACCATGGGAAATGGAATGCTAGGAATTCAATAATTGGAGAGCTGTCACAATTAATTAAATTATCAGCCGTGTTTGACTGTGATAAAGTGACTCAAATTCCTTAGAGAACCAAATGGTGCTGACTTTGACCACATACTAGTAAAAAGGTCTATGACGTAGAAGATTGTTTTTCAAAGGACTAGGAAATTATAGAAAAATAACCACAAGCTGAGGCTTTAAACCTGTAGCTCAAGTCATAGTTACAAAGCTGGAGAGCTCCTATATAGAAGCCCTAAAATTAACCTCCCTGAAGATCAGATCCAAATTGAGTGGCAGGTATAACAAGTACCTTGCAAGGAGATGCCTATTCATGTAAATACCCATAACCAGAGTCAGATTTCAACATAATTCAGGCAGCCAAGTGCAAATCTGACTCAGTTGAAGAAAGCTTATAGTTTTAAAAGAATAGGAAGATTTTTCTAACTTATATGGCATAAACCTGGTAAATATGGGTGGAAATCAATTCTAAGAATGTGAAACCTAGGAAGATAGAACATTGGTTTGGGATGGATTTATTGATAGATAAATAGACAATATTGATATTGCTTGCTAGAGAGTCAGAATTTAATGTGTTAGCTCATAGAGTTGTGTCTCTTGAGAGTATCTTTGGTTGGATTCAATGGTGATCTATAATCACTGAGGTTGAGACACTAGATCTTCCTTTGAATACTATGAAGAATCCAAAGCTTAAGGAAATGAGAATGTTAGAATGAATTTATCATGTATGACATGTTCACCAAACTTCCCCACTACCTTTCCTAAGAGTTCAGAGGACCCTCCCTTCATAAGTACACTGGGAAAGGTATTAGAAGGTCACCAGCATCCTTGAAAAGCAGAATGGGTGCGATTTTTCATAGACTGGGGATGGATGATGGTGCCACTGGTCCCAAGGACCACCTTTAGAGAAGCAACTCTTGATACCAATTTATAAAACTATCAGAAGTCATTTGCTTCCACCCATCTTTATGTAAACTTTCTGTAAACATCTTTATGTAAACACTGTTTAACATCATCTAGTTGGTAGAGATATTGATCATCTTGGCATCCAACGGAACATTATTTTGATACACCATTATGATGACATCATGATAATGGGATCCGATGAGTAGAAGGCAGCAAGTAACTTAGATGTCTTAATTAGACACATGCATTAGACTAGGGATTGGCAAACTACAGTCCACTGGTCAAATCTGGCCTGCACCCTATTTTTGTAAGGTTTTATTGAAATACAGGCACAATATTAATTATGGCTACTGTCTTGCTATAGCGTCAGAGTTGCACAAAAGAGACCATAAAACACACAAAGCCTACAATATGTACTCTCTGGTCCTTTATCAGAAAAAGTTTTGCTGAATTCTATCCTAGAGTAAAAGATGGGAGGGTAATAGGAGCTGAGGACAGAGAGGAAAGCTGGTTGTTAAGCTAAAAGGCCCAAACCTTATCCTCCTCTTCCTCAAACTATGGGGAAATAATAAAGAATTCTTGCCAGGGGTGTGTTATTTTTAGGAAGATCATTTTTCTTTTCTTTTTATTTTAAGACAGCCTCTCATTCTGCCACCCAGGGTGGAGTGTGCAGAGGCACAATCATGGTTCACTGCAGCAAATTCCTGGGTTCAAGCCATCCTTCCACTTCAGCTTCCGGAGTAGCTCAGACTACAGGAGCGTACCACCATGCCCAACTAATTTTTATATATTTTTTTGTAAAGGCGAGGTCTTGCTATGTTGTCCAAGCTGGTCTTGAATTCCTGGCTTCAAGTAATCCTCCCATCTCGACCTCCCAAAGCACTAAGATTACAGGCATGAGCCACCGTGTCCAGCCAAGATTATTTTTTTGTGTAATGTCTCAACTGTACAGTGACCCACAGTCAGGCATTTCTAAAGCAAAAATAGAATTATGCCTGGCTGAATGAATAAATAAATAAATAAATAAATAAATTCTATACAGTAAAGGCAGCCTGAGGAAGCTTATGTCATACATGCTTCAGTTTCTCAGACCATATGGTCAAAAATGTTTATCGAGTTCCTATGTCACATCTTGCACAACTCCAAGAACCTGGAATAAAAATATTAATAAATAAAAAGTCCTGAGTCGAGGAGAAGTTACAGCCTAGAGAAAAAGCAGACAAATAAACATTTACATAATTATAATACTATATATTAAATGTATTAAGAATATATACCAAAGTTTTAACAGTGATTGTCTCTGAGTGAGTGAGGTTATGACTGGCCCTTATTCTTTTTCATCTGCTTATTTTTGATGTTTATGCAAATGTGTTTATGATAGAATCTTTTTTTATATATACAGAAAATTTATATAGAGAGAGCCAAGGCAAACATAACAGTCCTAAGGGGTTAGCATAAGTACTGCAACCTAAGTGGGTGATGGCTTCATTAGCATGCTGCTGTGACTTTCTCTAGCAAATGTTCCATAGCCTTGGATTGGGAAATTCAACTTTTGAAATGCCCTATAATCTAGTCCACCCCTAAATCCTTCTCTTGGGACTTTGGTATAATCAAAGTTGCTAGAATGGTGCAAAGCTAATAAGATCGACCTGCACCTGAATCTTGTGGATCTCCTTATGCATCCCTGGAGTAATTAGACTGAATCTAAATGGTGGGCAAATGCCACTGAAGAAAGAATGAGGGGGCATGTCAATGAATAACTACTAATAAAGTGCAGAGGGTCCCAGCGTGGTGGCTCACGACTGTAATCCCTACACTTTGGGAGGTGGAGGCTGGAGGATCACTTGAAGCCAGGAGTTTGAAGCTGAGGTGAGCCATGATTGGGCCACTGCTCTCCAGCCTGGGGGACACAGTGAGATTCTGTCTGTATAAAAATTAAAAATAAATAAATAAATAAATAAAAATAAAGCATCAGGAGTATGTTCTCTTTAAATAGAGTATGGAGGAAAGTTGGTGGACATTTTGCCTGTGTATATGAAGCAGATGAAATGTCACTCCATAAAGAAACATTTAAAATAAACTGAATAGCCAGGTAGTGTTGTCCACTCGAGTGAGAAATTATTATTACAAAATGCCATACATTCAGATATTTTAACAACTTTATCCTCTGTTCTTTGGTATACATACAAATAAGTCACCTTCTAAAGGGTATACAGAATGGCACCTTATAACTTCCTATGAAGATAAAGCTATCAGCCCAGTGGAAGTATTCCAAAGTCAAGGGATGGAGCCCCTATTTACCATATTGCATTAATTCTAAGATACATGTGCTTTTCACATTTCTGAAAGTAGATGCATCTTAACAATTAATTAGTGATGTCTTCAATTTAATGAAATACAGTGTTTCTCCCTGGCTCCAAGTGTAGACTTAGGCAGTGCAGTTGTGCATCTAGCATAGCAAAAGGGATTCCAGAAAACCAGATGTAGTTTACTGAAGATGACCCCGGATATAGAATACATTTTTTATGGAATAGAGAATAACATCTCATTAATGAATTCTATATTTTATTGTGGCAGTGTACTGTTATTTTATAGTCCACACCCTTGAGCGAATATAAGTGAGCGTTATTCCCAGTGGGGTACCCTTTCCTCTTGGGAGTGAGGAAAGGGCACCGCAGGGAGAGATCTTTTTTCACTAACAATATAGCTCTTGTTGGTGGCACCAAATGCTGTAGTTTTAATACCTTAGTTAAAATCTGGTAGTTGTTTTTCCCTTTGAATATAAGAAGAAACTCCTGCTAGAGCTAGTGTGAGTCATACACCATAAACATTCAGTGCCCAAATCCCTGTGGGTTTTGAATGCCAAATAATACTGTATACTTACATTTTTAAAAACTGCATCGTAGAATGCTAGAAAACACATGTTAAGCTCTCTAGTATTGAGTAACGCTGTGGTATTTATAAAAAAAAAAATACATACTATAAAGTAAACCATTCATAAATTCCAGTGTAATGCCAGTTATGTTAAAATCCTGACTATGTCATTTAATTCTCGTGCATAATCCTATTTTCATTGTTTTAACCCAATAATCAAAAAAGAAAAGAAAGATTGAGGGAAAATATATTCAAAAGTATGTGCATATACACAAATATTCACATATATTTACATAATCAACTACTTAACAGATCTGGCCTCATTAAAAACACTGAGATTTCCAGTAAATCAAAATTGTCTCCAAAATATGTAAGGTTACATGAGACTCATGAAGATGTTAATGTGTATTTCAAACATCCATTAATCCAGAAAAACAGTAATTTTGTGTCTAAATTCTCAGTTGGCAAACCATAATCTCTAGAATAATAAAGTTTCAATTCAGTTATAATTAGCAGGTTGTAGACAATGCATTCTAAATGAAAATAGCATTAACACTGGGCAACTTGACAGTAAAATCAGAAGAATATATTTATGGCAATTGTCTTTGGTTAATATGTGCAAATTTTGAGAGAAATTCTTTTCTCCCTCCTCAAGCGTTAAAGCAAAAGGAATCTTTCTGGTAGAATCCATTACAAAAAATAAAATTCATAAAATAAAGCAAGGCCAAAAGGAAGACGCATTTTACATACCTTACTGACTGCAAAATCACACATCAGCAATAGGTTCAGTGTATGTCTACATACTTTGGGGAGTAGTTTTTATGTTGCCTAGTATCCTATATTGCTGTTTCTACAGATAACACTCTAAGAGAACTTTACTGAAATGAAAATATCATAAAACACAAAGCCTATGTATATTTTTAATTGTTTCTGACACCCTAAAAATGAATACTGCCAAAAATGTGCTAAGTTCTAAGCACAGATTGGAGCAAACAATCGTCAGCATGTTTCAGTGTCGTCTCTTAGAAAAACTCTTTGATCACACTGCCCCACTCTGGTCAAAGACAGAAAATTGGGTTAGCCCTTGAAAACAGTGTTCATAACATCACATACAAATTCAAGTAAAGTACATTTTGTTAAGAGATGATGTTTTCCAAATAGGCAAAGTGTTGAAATATTTATAATTTGGTTTAAAATTTCATGTAAATGTATCTTTTTCCCCTTAAATTAACAATGTACAAGTATCTATCATGATTCCTGCAAAAATATAACAAAATATTACATTGATATATAATGTCATTTGCTATATACAAATTTAAATTTTAAAAGACTGAATTATTAAAGGGAGCTAACACGAATAGTTTATATTCATATAATATTCATATTCATATTAGTTCAGTGTTTCCCATCTGAATGGGAATATAAACTATTCATACTAGTTCAGATGGAAAAATTCAGCATATATTGTGAATTAGAAACACAGCATTGTAATTTTTGTAATTTTGTTTAAGATAAAAGCAGAATATGATTAAAGTTGGTGAACCTTAGTTGCTAAAACAGCCACAGTGATGTTGAAAAGCAAGTCGAAGAAATTTGTAAATTCCTAACCATAGTTAACTGTTCACTCCAAAGTCATTTGTCTGGACACAGTGGTTGAATTTAGTAAAAATAGTGATAAAGTTAACATATTGACCATTTATTGTGTCAGACACTGGTCTAAGCTCTTTAGATGTAATAATTCATTCATGCTCATAACACAACTATAATTTAGGCACTGATATTATCTCCATATCACAGATAAGTAGGGAAATAGAAAGGATTAGTAACTTGTTCAAGGTCACATGGCATAAGTAAATGGTAGTTCTAGGATTCAAACCCAGGTGGTCTGACAGAAGCACTACAGCTCTTCCAGTATGCTATATACAGAGAAAATAATGATTCATCTTCTTGTTCTCAATGTATCTAACTTTTATACTCTGAAAGAAATGTGATGCTTTGTCCATACTTCGATTATCAAGGTCAAGTCAATACAGTATATGTTAATTGGGTGTGTATCACCCTAATATAAATAATAATAAAATTAATACAAGCAAATCCTATATTATGTGATATAGCTATATCTTTACAGGTGTATATGTTTCTGTGTGGATGCAAATGAAAGTATTAGAAATTTGCGATAATTAGCAACTGTTCATTTTTCCTGAACCATAACTGTTATAAATTATGTCAATTATAATCTTCAATTTTTTTTTAAGAATTAATGCCCAGTTTCTGTATTTTTAAATTACCTGAATCTCTGTCCAGAGCTTCAACTCTTATGACAAACTCCCCTGGATTTTGGTTTTCTTTCACTGAAGCTTCATACAGCTGCTGCTTAAATACTGGAGCTTCATCGTTTACATCAAGAACAGTAATTGTTAAAGTCTGGGATGAAGAAAGTGCTGGTGTGCCATTATCCAGTGCCAGAACAGTCAGAATGTGCTGAGTTTTCATTTCATAATCCAAAGGACAAGTTGTAGTTAGTAAGCCTGTTTTGAAAACAGGAGAAAAGCAACATGTATTCTTATGAAAGTCATGCTTACTCCACTTATGTCTAACTTGTTTACCTGGATAAACATTCAGAAGTCTTTTTTTTTTTTTTTTTGAGACGGAGTTTCGCTCTTGTTACCCAGGCTGGAGTGCAATGCCGCGATCTCGGCTCACCGCAACCTCCGCCTCCTGGGTTCAAGCAATTCTCCTGCCTCAGCCTCCTGAGTAGCTGGGATTACAGGCATGTGCCACCATGCCCAGCTAATTTTTTGTATTTTTAGTTTAACTGCTAAAATATGAACTGTATTTTTAGTCAGAAAAGTCATCTCAATTTAAATTATATGAAACAAAACAATTTAAGAATAATCTATGTTATTCAATTACTACTGAGAGCACTACATTAAAATTATCTAGCCTCAACATCTACCTCACTTTTTAAAAATATATAGGATACTAACAATATATATCTTGATGTCACATAACACCTCATGTATGAGGTTAGGAGTTCAAGGCCAGCCTGGTCAATGTGGTGAAATCCCATCTCAACTAAAAATACAAAAAGTTAGCCAGGCATGGTGGTGGGCACCTGTAATCCCAGCTACTTGGGAGGCTGAGGTGAGAGAATCACTGGAACCCGGGAAGCGGAGGCTGTAGTGTGCTAAGATTGCACCACTTAACTCCAGCCCAGGCAAAAGAACAAGACTCCATCTCAACAAAAGAAAAAAATAGAGCAAAGATGTTATAACTCAGACAATAATCTTCACAAGTAAAACATGTCTCTTTTCCACTGCCATTTTAGCATATCAACCATGTAAGTCAGGGATAATAAAGACTTGCACACAGATAGTCATTACAGGATTCCAATTATTACATTTTGCTTTTAAGATTGCTGTTTGCTTCTCCCATTTTATAAGAATTTTTCTTAAAATAATTAAAGGGGTTTACTGAATTCTATTTTATAAAATAGTTTTTTAAATAATTACTCATCACTTTATATTTCACAGCCATAGCCACCAAAAAAACTCACTAAGTCTTCTTTATAAGAAATATGAGCCTTGTGAGAGAAAAGATATCCCATCTCATATGAATGCTTTTGGCAATTATCATTTTATGTCTTTGAAAAACACCTCCATTGAAACAGTCACTGCAATTACTCAAGAGATTCTGGGACCTATATTACCAAAACACAAGTCTAATTTTGTTCATCCTTTTTAACAATCTGAAATATACCTTCCTTAGCCATCTTGGAACACATTCCAAGTATTACTGAAACAGGTCCTTGGAGAGCCTCAGCTCTAACAGATATCAGCAGCCTGTGTCTGGACTATTTCTCTGTCAGTTGGGCATTTAGGTGGTGTCCATGTGTGCCTCAGAATGAAACCATATGTACAGGATTTAATAAATATTTTGATGAAATTTTCCAACGGAATATAGCCAGACTATAATCATGACTTCCAAATCCTACACATTCAATTCCATTCCAAATAATGCTTTTAACTAACATTTGGGCCAAATGGTATATATCTGATACTTTTTTCTAAGGTTTATGTAGAAATAACTTTTTTTTTTAGTGAATAAGATGAGAGTTCATTAATTTTTCAATATCTCCTGAAAAATGAGTAGAGGGAAGTTCATTTTTAAAGTCACAAGACTAAAAATTTGTACATTTATTCTTCCATCAGCAGCATAAAAAACATATAATATATGTTACCTAGCAACATGGTGACAGTAAGACAAGTGAAGTGAGAGTGAGTGACATTTCTGCAGAGTACCTGACAGTGAATAAATGCTTCTTTAAAAAAATAAATCTTACAATTGATGTGAAAAGCAAGGGTCTTAATATCCAAATGAATTCAGCCATTAAAAATATATATTATTTCCAACATTTACAAATATATGTTTGTATAATCTCAAAGATAAGTTTCCATATCAAAGTCTTTAAACAATGCTGTTGATCTGTCGCACTGCTACCTTTATTCACTTTTGGTACCATATCCTACCCTGCAAGTACTCACAATGGCCACAAAGAAGTTTTCTGTTGTGTATTCAGCCCATAAGGGCAGCTAGGTACAGAGCATAGCTAATATTAACTAACAGGACAGTTAAAGTTGGTTCTCCAAATACAACCTCTGTGCCTATTATATATACCTAAATTAAACAACAAAAGAAATCAAAAATGTTTTAACCATATGTATCTTGAGAACCATCATTTTAAGAGAAGAAAATGAAAAAGATAAATATAAGCAAGTGACGAGAGGCTTTAATTGGAAGTGGCAGAAAAAGAAATGAAGGGCATCCAAATCAGAAAGGAAGAAGTAAAATTATCCCTGTTTGTATCCCTGTTTGTAGATTACATGATCTCATAAGTAGGAAACCCTAAAGACTCCACCAAATAACTGTTAGAACAAATAAATTCAGAAAAGGTAAGATACAAAAATCAACATTCAAAAATCACTTCATTTCTATACACTAACAATAACTATCTGAAAAGGAAATTAGAAAAACAATTATATTGACAATAGCACAAAAAGGAATAAAATAAAACACTTAGGGATAAAGTTAACTAAGGAGGTGACATTGATGAAAGAAAGAAGATACAAATAGAAAGACATGTATGTTCACAGAGTGAAAGGTCTAATATTGTTAAAATGTTCACACTACCCAAAGTGGCAAACTGATCTACAGATTCAATGCAGTCTCCACCAAAATCCCAATGGCATTTGTTGCAGAAATCAAAAAAAATAATATTGCAATTCAAATGGAATTTCGAAGAACCCCAACAGTCAAAATAATCTTGAGAAAGAACAAAGCTGGAAGCATCACACTTCCTGACTTTGATATATTAAAAAGCTATAGTAATCAAAACACTATGGTATTGGCATTGGACAAACATTTAGGCCAATGGAACAGAGTGGAGAGCTCAGAAATAAATCCACATGTATATGGTCAATTGATCTTGAACAATGTTGCCAAGAATACACATTAGAAAAAGGTTAATCTCTTTAACAAATGGTGTGGGGAAATTGGATATCCACATGCAAATGAATAAGTTTGTATCCTAAGCTTATACCATACAAAAATAAAACAAAATAAAATGGATTAAAGACTTAAATATAATACCTGAAACTATAAAATTCCCAGAAGGAAACACATGGGGGAAAGCTTTGTGACCTGGGTCTTGGCAATTATTTCATGAATACACAACAAAAACCAGACTACAAAAACAAAAATAAACAAGGGAGATTGTGTACAATTAAGAAGCTTCCGCACAGTGAAGAAAAAGACAACCTATAGAATGGGAGAAAATGTTTGCAAACAATTTATCTGATGAGGGGTTAAAATCCAGTGTGTGTGTGTGTGTGTGTGTGTGTGTGTGTGTGTGTGTATGTGTGTGTGTATAAAACACCTACAACTAAACATAAAAAAAAACAAATAACCTAATTTTAAAATGGACAAAAGATTTGAATAGAAACATCTCCAAAAAAGACATACAAATGGCTAACAGGTATATGAAAAAAATGCTTAATGTCATTAATTATTTGAGAAATGAAAGTCAAAACCACAATGACTATTACTGAAAAAACAAAAGACAACAAGCATTGGTGAGGCCATAGAGAAGTTGGAAGCCTTGTACACTTTTGGTGGGAATCCAAAATGTTATGGCCAGTATTGAAAATAGCATGGATGTTCTCCAAAGAATAAAAACAGAACTACCATATGACCCAGCAACTCCACTTTTGGATATTTATACAAAAGATTTGAAATTAGGATCTTGAAGACAGAGTAGCACACCCATGTTTTATTGCAGCACCGTCGACAATAGCCAAGATGTGGAAACAACCTAAGAATGTTAACCGGCAGATGAATGGTTAAAGGATATGTGGTATGTGCATGCAGTTGAAGACAATCAGCCGTAAAAGAGAAAGGTGTTTTGCAAGATGTGACAATATGGATAAATCTTGAGGACCTTATGCTAGGTAAAATAAGCCAGTCACAAAAAGACAAAACTCCATGATTCCATTTCCATGAAGTGTCTAAAATAGTCTAATTCATGGAAGCAGAGAGTGCAGTGGTGATTATCAGGGGCTGGATGGAAGGGAAAGTGGCAGAAACTAAAGTTTCAGTTAAGCAAGGTGAATAATCTCTAGAGATACGCTGTGCAACATTGAACCCATAGTCAACAACAATGTATTGTACACTTAAAACTTTGTTAGGAGGGTGGGTCTCATGTTTTCTTACCACAATAAAATAAAATATTTTAAAAAGTGACAAATAGGGCACTGTACCTGATGACTTGTCTAGCATAAATGCCATGTTTTCATTTCCTAAGAGGATGCTGTATGTTACTTTTCCATTCCTTCCTTCATCTGGATCATGAGCAGTTATATGGTGCACCAAGGAGCCCACGGGGACATCCTCTTTGACATGGGCAATGGGAAAAGACATAAAAGTGGGCTTGTGGTCATTTACATCCAAAATCACTATTTGTGCCGTCAGTGATCCCAGTCGCCGGTCTGTCACATTCACAGCCTGATCAGACACAGTTACTGTCAGGACGACAGTTGGAATGCTCTCTCTGTCAAGAGGGGACACAGTGACTAATGTGCCAAATGAGGGGTGGATGAGAAATGGATTCATGCCAGGGTTGTGGGATTCAATGTGGTATTGTATTCTACTGTTCAAAAAACTGCCGTCACCATCTTTGGCATTAAAGACGTACACCAGGGTTCCTATGGGAACATTCTCCTCTACGCTGATCACAATAAGTTCATCCTGGAAAGACGGGGAATGGTCATTCTGATCTTCCACATCGATACTAAGGAAGACTGTGCTACTCAGAGAAAGGTTTTTGCTATGGTCTGTAGTAATCACCCTGAAAAGATAATGAGATGTCGTCTCATAATCAAGTTCCTTAGAAAGAAACAAGTCTCCAGTTGAGCTGTCTATTTCAAAGTGTCCGTCCTTATCATCTGCAACAATACTAAAATGTAACTTTCCATTATAATGTTGGTGAAGGTGATCAGGTGACTTTATCAAGCTCATTATTTTTGTGGGCTTCAAATTTTCTGGTATAACTAAATGTCTAATATTCTGAGAAATGATTGCTCTCCCTTTGGATAGTGGGATCACCTGAAATACAAATAAAAGAGATATTAATTTGGGGTATTTTTAAAACAGTTTAATCAATACCTATAATAATATTATTTTGAAAACAAATTCCCTTCATGTATGTGATCATACATTAATTAGTGAGAAGTGTCTTTTGTATATTATATAATTCCAGGATGTCTCAGAAGATCAAAACTTGCACAATATTTAGGAGATAAGAGGTACAGAATTTTCTGTTTCCCAGTTTGCTGTATTGTGTGAAATGACAGCTTGATGAAGTCATGCTATAGTTAAGCTGAACTGTAGCCTTGTGATTCTTCAATGGGAAGGCAGGGTAGCTAATTCTCCGTATTATTGTAAATACTTCAGACCAATCTATCCACAATGACAACATCTGTGTACATTTAAGTATCATATGTCTTTGTTTGTCTGAAACAAGAAACTGGAGGTATGACCATATAGATTTTTCTCTTAACCCACATGTCCTTAAGCAAAGAATATAACTTGGAAACAGAGTTCTTATGGATATAGATCTTTGGTTGTTATATATACCTGTATCAATATTTATGATTGTTACAGGCATGCACAAAGAATCTAGCTATGCACAGTCATCTTCTTTTTGAGTGGTTGGTGTAATTTTTTTACTACTATGGAGACTTCCCACAACATCTTTGCCCATTATGATTAAAATAAAACCTTAAAATATGAATCTGAAGTTACTTTTCTAAATTAAAAAAAAATTACAAAAAACTGTGTCATTTATTACATGGCCATTTGTTTACATAAGAAGTTTCTCCTGCACATGTACCAGCTCCTTGATATTAGGAATAAGTACAAGAAAAGATACCTTTTGTTCATTATAAACAAGCAACATAAATGCCAATATAGTGATAATTATCTTGTCAAGAACTCTACAAAGCTATTTTGCAAATAATTTGGATCTAAATCATTTCTCTAGTGACATCAAAAAGCTAAGTATGCTACGTGCAATACTCTCTTAAAGTAGTATTCATGTCACATACATACATATTCATATACCTACATATTACATGTATCTTCACTCTATAAACTTGTAATAAAAGTCAAATGAAATCTTTAGATGTCCTTCCACATTTTATGGTGACGACATTACCTGAATATTAACAACTGCCTGTCCTTGAAGAGGAGGCACTCCCTGGTCAGTGGCAATGACAGTCATTCTATAGGAAGGTCTGTAATCATATGAAAGTATTGTGGTTGTTCTTATTTCACCACTGTTGGCGTCAATCTTAAAGTGATCAGAACTATCTTCTATAAACACACAAGAAAATTAAGAAATGAATATTAATTGACAATGCAGAAAACAGAGAATCAATTAATCCAATACCTTGTTCATTGGGAAGATTTATTTGGTTTAAGTTTTATGAAAGTATGAACACAAAAATGGCACTAAAAATAGACAAGAAACATCAATTTTTAAAAAGTTGTATTACAGAAAATGTCAAGCATATAAAAAAGTGAACAAAAAGACATAATAAACTTTCATGAGTCCATCGCCCAGCTTAAACAACGATCAATTCATGGCCTATCTTATTTAGTCTATTCCTGATGTATATACTTCTATTTTCCCATGTTTTTGAATTTCCAGAAATAATATTATTTCTTCTGTATATTTTTCAAAATGCATCTCTAAAAAATAAGAAATATTTTAACACATGTATATGTAATCACAGTACCATATTATACCTTAAAAATTAATAATGATTCACTAATATCACCAAATATTCAGTAAGTTTTCAAATTTTCAGTCATCCCATAAATATCCTTTATGTTTCTTGTTCGTTTACATTAGAATCAAAATTAAGTCCACATACTGCATATTTCTTTAAACTATGGATGCCAGCCACTTCTTTATTTGTCCTTGCAATTCATTTGTTGCATAAACTGGATCTTGTATCCTGACATTTTCCATGATCTAGATTTGCTGTTGCATCTCCAACATGCAGTCTAATATGTTCCTCTATTCTCTGTTTTCCTTAACTTGGGAGGTAGATTTAGAGAGCTGACTAGATTCAGGTCAGATTTGATTTTCTTTTCTTTTTTGCAAGACTACTTCACAAATGCTGTTTTTCCCTTCAGAGGCATATGTCTAGCTGCCTTAAAAAATAAAAATAAAAAAGATGAGGCCTCTCTCTGTCACCCAAGCTGGAGCATAATTGTGCCATGATAGCTCACTGCAGCCTGGAGCTCATGGTCACAAGTGATCCTCACACCTTGGCCTCCCAGATAGCTGGGACAATAGGCATTGGCCAAAAGCTAGTTGTTTTTGATGTTGGCCCCACTGATGCACAGCCTACATCCATTAACTATTTTTCTGAGATGGGGTCACTCTCTGTTGCCTAGGCTGGAGTGCAGTGTCGCGATCTTGGCTCACTGCAACCTCCACGTCCCGTGTTCAAGCGATTCTCCTGCCTCGGTCTCCCAAGTAGCTGGGACTACACACGCGTGCCACCACACCCAAATTATTTTTGTATTTTTTTTTAGTAGAGACAGGGTTTCACCATATTGGTCAGGCTGGTCTCAAACTCCTGACCTTGTGATCCGCCCACCTCGGCCTCCCAAAGTGCTCGGATTATAGGTGTGAACCACCGCTCCCAGACTTCATTAACTACTTTTTAAGTATTGTAAAGTATAATACAAGTTGACATCCCAAATCCAAAAATATGATATCCAAAATGTTCAAAAATCCAGAATTTGAGTATTGACATGACACTACACGTGAAACTCTATGCCTGATTCATCTGATGGGTTGCAGTCAAGACACAGTCAAAACTTTGTTTAATGCACAAAATTATAAAAAATATTGTATTAAATTACCTTCAGGCTATGCATACAGGTACATATGAAAAAATGAATATCATGTTTACACTTGGGCCTCATCTTCAAGATAATCTCATTATGTATATGCAAATATTCCAAAACTTAAAAAAATATCAAAAAGCTGAAACACTTCGGTCTCAAGCATTTTGGATAAAGGATACTCAATATGTGCTGTGTTTTGGTTTATCATCCCTTTTTCACATTTTTGCTGGAATATTTCAATGAAGAGAAACTTTCAGAGAAAGAGTTCATTATAAGAAAGGCAGGATAAATGCTTGATGAGTTAAACTTTAACAATTTTTGAAATAATGGGTTGATTCACCAATATCCACCAATGTTCCAACATGATAAGTAATGTTTTGTCTTGCTTTTGTTTTGGAAATCATTAAGCATGAATTTAAACATATTAGTTGTGTTTCAATATTTGCTGTAATTATCCTTATTGATGCTGAAATTGTCTTATTGCTGAACATTGGCATCTTCTTAAAGTTGGTTCCTGGGTCTCTTTATATGATCCTAATAGGTTTAGTATCCACCTTCTAACTATGACAAAATGGTGCAAACTCATCTTGTAGATTTCCTGTTCGTGATGTGGCATCACCATTTCTCCAAGGACTGTTGGTTCCTTTTGGTGGAAAATGGTTTTGGGAGAAAGTGTTTGGGACATTAGGAGTGCACATTGTTTCTGGGTTTGTCATCATTTCTAGGCTTTTTCAGTGGACAGGGAGTACACATGCACATATCTATATATACATTCATATTGATGCTTATAATTCAAATTGGTATCATAGGGTTTTGAGTTAAATAACAGATTTGTGTTCTTCAATAAAATCTGAATGTTTCAAACAGTTCAAACATCAGACAAACCCTGAGTAGAAGCTCCTCTCCATTCTTTAGTTCAACAGTTGCTGAGTCATCACTATGGACCAAATACTTTACAAGTTATTAGGGATATAAAGGCAAATTAAAAAGAAGCCATGTCTTCAAGAAACTCATAGCATGGAGCAAGCAATTATGTAACATCTATTAGTTGTGATTTCTATGCTTTAATCCATTGATTTTACTCTCATAGAAATACCACAGAATGCATTCACGAATATGATACATACCTTTATTCCCCTTACACCAATTTTCATCTTGTTATTTTACCATATATTTTGTAGTTGCTTCTATTTTACTATCAGATAAAAAATAAATATGTGAATAATGTAATATATATCTCCATATTTTTGTATCGATGTGCCTTAAGTATCATTTTAGAAGCTAATTTTTAAAAAAGAATATTTTCAACATTCACAAATACATGAACATAAAAGTCTCACTTCTTAGACTGATTAATTTTCAATATTTCCTCAATTTTTTCCAACAAATAACAGCGTATAAATAAAGGAGTAGACCTGTATATAGATCGAAATCTCATTCCCCTCCTCTTTCCCTGTAGAAAATCACTTTTATAACTAAAGTTGAGGCTTATCTTTCCAGTTCATACATCCACAAATAATGTATACCATAGCTTTGCTTGCTTTTAAATAATAGTATTATAGCAGAATTATAGCTCTGTGTGTGTGTGTGTGTGTGTGTGTGTGTGTGTATCTCAGTGTATGTGTGTGTCTCTTTCCTCCTCACTATCATTATCTTTACAGGCACACCATGGTGCCTTCTCCAACCCCAAATAAAACAGGAAAAAAAGATGTAAAGATCTTATTGACCTAACTAACCTAATAGCCAGAGGAAGATTCTTGAATGCACGCCTGCAAAGCTACTTTGTCTTCCTCCAAAGGACCAGATTAGAATAAGCTAAGATGATAAAAAGATAAATATGAGAAGTAACAAAAGGGAAGACAAAAATAACAGGGGGAGGACAGGGAGAGAGTCTCTGAAGAAGAGGACAGCAGGGACACACAGGAAGGGCTGTCTACAAATGTGGATGTGCTGCAGTCTCAGTACCTCTGTATAATTCACAATTCAAGTGCCCTGAAAACTTGGGAAGAACTTCTGAAATGTTTACAGGTAAAGAAATTAGGATGGTTTATACAGGCATAGAAACATGAGAAAAGAATTTGCTCCCTGGCCAAGGAGGTATTGAGAAGAATCACATATGTAACTTTTCCAATGAAAGGCAATGCAATGAACTCAAAGCTGCTGTTTGCATCAAATTCTTTTTATCTTCTGTAAAATCGTTGCCTTCCTTGCTTAACTTTGGATTCAATATTTATCCACACTGCCATGTATGAAACTCTTCTGTATTTTCATTGTTCTATTCCGTGAATACACCATATTATGCAAACAATAATGCTTCAGTGAATAGCCTGTTACAGTCTCACTGTGCACATACAGAGTTCCTCTAGGGTAACAGAAGTAGAACTGCAAGGGCATAGCATAGGCGCGTCTCCAACCTTATCAGATACTGCTTCACTGTTCTTCAAAGTCGTCACATCAAGGAGTCCTGGATGCTTTAACAATCTTTTTAATTATTTAGGCTTCTTTTCTTTGAGTTGTCTGTTAATATTCTTTGTCCAGCTTTATTATTTATTTGTCTTTTTTTTACTGGCTTGCAGGAGTTCTTAATAATTTTGCATTGGTTACTGGGCTGTAATCATCCTTTCCCAACTTGTGACTTGAGCAGTCAAATTGCAAACAATGGCCTATTTTGTAGTGTTTTCAATTTTAATGTAGTTTTATGTATCTCTTTGTGAGCTTCTGCTTTTCTTCTTGTTTAAACCATCTTCTTTATTCTCAATGCCATATATTTCACCAGTCTCATATCTTCTTTTGTAAGAGTTAAAGCTTTCTGAATTTAATAAGACTCATCTTTGATGTGCCGTGAGTAGAGATATTTTTTCCTTCAAGGTAGCCAATCATATCAGCCTCACATACTGATAGTCCATCTTTTCTCCATATATTTTCCACCCTCTCATATGTCAAGTTTCCGTATGTGTAAAGTGTGACCCCTACTCTTTTTAACTGGCCCATTTATTAATGAGTGAATCAATATAATAGTGTCTTAATTACAAAATTCTATAAATCAAGACCTGGTAGGGCCTACTTCCCACTTGTTCTTTGGACATTGTCTTAGCTATTCCTTGTCTTTTGCTCATCCACATGACTTTTAGAATCAGCTTGTCAAATTCTCTCAAATCCTCACTGAAATTTTGATTGAAATCATACTGAATTAATAATTATATTTTTGTTAAGAATTGTCATCTTCGGGATGTCATCTTCCCAAGCATGAACATGATACAGCTTTTCATTTCATTCATTTATGTCCTTCATTAATATTTTTTTTACTTTTCTGTATGAAAGTCTTGCACAAGTTATATTGGATTTTTTTCTATGCTTCTAACAGAGACTGATCCTATTTGGCTTGTTTTGAAGTTTATGTAGTTTGAGAGGCCCTCCTTAACAAAAATAAATTGTCCACTTCTCCCTCGACCCCAGGGAGGCTATGCAAGCAAAACACCCCAAAACTAAGCTTCATTAGCTTCGCAGTAGATCGGGCCCTACACCCTCTCATGTTCTTTGTGAATTCACCACAGGGAATGAGATCTTCGGAAACTGCTGCATTTTTAAAATACCAGTGAGTTTTGTAGGTTGACACTGTTCCCAGAAAACTGACTATTAAATCCACAGGGTTGCCTATAGCATCTCTTGGGTTTTCCATGAAGATAATCAAATCACCTGTGGGTAAGAGCAATGTTGTCTCTTCTTTCCTATGTCCTATGTTTATGTGAAACATGACAAAGCACCAAATTGTCTTTTAAAATTATATAGAACACAATGCCAACTAAAATAAATAACTGGAAAAAAATCTGAGGCCTGCATATCCCAACAGAAAGCACAAAAGTAAGCCCATTCCAATAAAGTTTCCCCATACACATACACATATGTGTACATGTGACATTTTCTAGGCATGATTTACTCTGACCTTACAAATATTTAGTCTTCATAAAGATTCACAGATGCTTGGAACTCTTAATCATACTTAATACCAATTCTTATCCCCTAACACTTTCCTATCAATTAATTGGTACATCACGTTATTGCAATTTACTCACTAAAGATAAATGATAGAAAGCTACTCTGATTTTTCATTTAACTTATAAATTCTTTTTCAAAAGCTGAAAGTAGTTCTTGACAATAACAAATGTATTTTGTTTGTAACTTGGTGTTTTTTCAAATTAACTACAGCATTTTAAGTAATCCAAATAGAACCTTTTTCCCAGAAGGGAACAGTTGATCAATGAAAGTAGAAATCCTAAAAGTTCTTAATCCTGTATAAACAGTAATTTTTACCTGAAGATACTGAGTATACAACTTCTGCATTATTTCCTTCATCAGGATCCTTCGCAAACACAGTCGTAACCAACATATTTACTGGTTGACCTTCCAGAACCTGCCATTAAAACAAACAGCTTACAAATGAGTCAGCAAAAGTTTAAAAAGAAATATCAGTGGAACTTTAAATGAATGAATACATTGTACTAAACATTTTAAACTATCTTAAAATCCACATATAATTCAAACATGTACCATGTAAAAGTTATATGGGTGTAAGTCCATGAAAAGCATCCTCCTTACAAATTAAGTCTTTTAATAAATGAGAATGAATTATCTGAGGCATCTAAACTAATTCTGACCAAAAGGAAAAGAAAGAAAGAAATTGAACTTACTAAAAAATCCTAGATTTGTGGTGTATTTTAAGATTTCTAGCATAATCTCATTCATCATCTCTTAGGACAATTTTTCAAAGGTGGTTGTTATGGTTTAAAATATGCTTAAAATAAATATGAACCTTTAATTCAGGAAACATACCTCATGTAGGATATAGCAATTATCAGGAGCTGTCTTGCAATATTGAAATGCACATGTGAAGTTCAACTTCAGTTTTAGTGTCCAACTGCCCAATTAAGTCACAGGACATTTTAATGATATGATAAAAAGGCATAATGATAATATAATAATACTTTGTTTTGTTAGAATTTTTCTTTAAAGCTGGATTCAGAATATCAGTTTAAACTTATAAGTTCCTCAGTACCCTTGTTGTGTTGTTCAATGTGTATATTTGGGCACAATTTGAATGTCTAATTCAATTGTTCTGGAATGGTAGCTTCTAAACTTTTCGTTATTATAGCCATCCACTAAAAAAATTACTAGCATCCAAACATATTTATTTATTATGTGAATGAATGGATATTCTAATTTATTATGTATGTTATAAAACATACAAAAAGACAGAAATGAAAAAGATGAGATAATATACATACCATTTCAAGTTTGTGCATGTGATCAAAAGGATCAATTTTTACTATCTCTGGATGTCCACCTACCCACTTAGGAGCTACCGATTGTTCCCCTACGATTAAGTAACTATCTTAGAGATGTGTATCAATTTCCCTTAAGAAGTTCTGCACAAAAAGATGCATGTAAACAAAAACTACTGGAAAAACAAGCCATGTCTCAGCATTATCCTGAAGCGCCATTCAGTCTGTGTACAAAGGTCTGAATTACACTCATTATTATAAAGCAACTGGAGGTACAATGCCAAAGAGTACATATATTCATTAACTTTTTAAAAAGTTTTTTTCTTTAAACAAGTGCACAATATCTAGGTTTTCTAGAAAAAGTATGCTTTGCCACACCAAGACTGATGTGATAAATTCACATGTTTTACCACAAGATGGTGCTCAAAACAAATGACTAAAGATATTACCACTTCATTGCAAGGCCACTTCACAAACCTTCACGTGTAACTCCTTTCCAGGGAGACACTGGGGGAAGAAGGGCTTGTTATCATTGATGTCAGTCACTGAGACGTAAACCGCCATGGTGGCATTTCGTGGTGGGGAGCCGCGGTCGGTCACTAGCACAGTCATCTGATGATGCCCCTGGTGCTCACGATCCAGTGCCACCCAACTGATCAACTCTCCTGCAGAGCACAGAGCAGAACAAGACACAGGCACTGTGTACCAGGCACACCACAGCCAGAATCATTTCCAGAAGGAAAACCAAATACAAAGCTTTGAGCAAACGTGCGACTTCTAAGCCCATCTACACAGAAGTTTGGCTCTATGGTACTGTTGAAAAAAAAGTTCTCAAGTTGATCCTGAAAATATCGCTTTAAATTTGTTATTCTTTGTATTTCAAATTATTGTCCATCAATCATTTGAACTAAAAAAAAATGAATTCATAAAAATGATAAAACTCTGTGGGCATTTAGTAATGATTTGGAAGATTTAAAACTGCTGTTTATCCCTCTTTATGCTGCTATACAGGATGATAGAAAGCACATGACACAAGTTCTGGATTTGGGCCCCAGGTTTCCCACCCCAGACATGTAATGACCTCTCTGAGCCTGGGATTGCTGTCAGGAAGAAATGTAATCACACATTTAAAAGTGTTGTGTAAGCTATACATGATTACACAAATGACAGTTATCACTACTTTAACATAGTGGCTAAATATCTTTCTGAAAATCAAATAATATTCCTTAGGCAATGGTTTGTGTTTATGTACACAGGTATTTTTTAACCTCACAAAATATACAGGTAGCAATGGATAGTGACTTCCTAAAAACTCTTAATGCTTCAGAAGTTTTATTTCAAATATTTCCGCCCAGAGCTACACTGCCTTTGGTAATTTCCCTCATGTATCAGCCATGCAGACCCAGGCATAACATCTAACTGCCTCTCCCTGTTGCCAGGGGCCTTGCGAAGACAAGCACTCAGTCCAGTAGCCTGTCTGCTGTGGCAGAGCTCTGCCAAGCATTGGTTTCCTCATCATTTATGAAAAAAATGTACTTGTGAGAATGTAAGCATGAAGCAGCTACCAACAAACATTTGTACGCTAAAATTTTTTTTTCCTCTTAATACAAATAAAATAGCACTGTGTAAAAAAGAAAAGTGGAAACAAGGAATGAAAATGAAAATTCTCGTTTAGGTAAGTTGCTGAATTGGTGAGCTTAAATGCAGTATATACGATAACTGTTTACCATAGTATATAAACTATATTTATAGTGTTTACTCTGAGGTTTTAATATAGATCATAAACACAGCTACGTTTTTTAAATTCCAAACTGTAATTCTCCTCTGAAGACCTTAACTTCTGAATGACAAATAGATTTTTATTCATAAAGCGAATCTGATGGGTAAGCAGCAGCCTTGGAGGTCAGGGGTGTAAAAGACTGTGCAGCTCATTTTGAAATACTTAAGAGTTTGAGCTCTTAACCAATGAATCGATTTCTAGTGACACCAGGGTAGGGTTCCACAGGAGCTCAAGTCCTGGTCACTTCAAAGACAGTCCAGAGCACTGGGTGTAAAGGGGGTGTGTCTCCCAGGCTCTGGACACCTTCCCTCCACCCTGCCTTGCCATGCTGTCCTTGGGAGGAGGAACAGTTTACAAACACATAATCTTATAAGCCCCTTCATACTCTTTGGCTCTTTACCCCTGAAAACAAACATGGCACAGCGTGTGTCAGGAATTGTCTCCTGTATTCATGGTAAGAAAACAGTCTGAGCTTAAGCTGTTTGCTTAAAGCCATACAATGAAATTAGGAATGGACACACCTGGTCTTCTCATAGGGGAGGGGAGATTACGGAGGAACCAAATGTCATTTGCTTATTTTCAAAAAAAAAAAAAAATTACCAAGAGAAATAGAAGACCTTGAAAACTACCCAGCCATATGGAAGTAAAGTGCAAGCAGGGTCATTCTGTATACTTGCACGGTTCGTGCCCTCGCAGGAGTCCCAGCTTAGGAAGTGAAAGAGAGAAGAAAGGCAGCTTGCAACCTCCTTGGCAAGCAATGTGCCCTGTGAAACCTTCCATCTGCTGAGAAACGCCACCTTCTCCTAATTCACACAACAGAGGCTTGAGAACAAAGGCTTGAAGTTTATCAGAACTGAATGCAAAATCTGTCTCACTAAAATCATCTGCCCAGATTATAACATTGATGGTGCATCCTGGACCTGTGCAAAGCAGGGGCTTCCTCTCAATCTTACCAGCTCTGTGACCTTGGAGCTACCTGAGTCTCAGTTTTCCAGACTATGCATTTGAAATATAAATATATTTCATTGTAAGGATTAAATAAACTCCCCATAAACTTATACCATATAAATTTGAAAATATAATGACTTTTAATATTTAATTTCCTAATTCAAACTTCAAAAAATTCACTGTAATGATTCCCCTTTTTCCTCTGGTTTCCCTGTCAGAATGAGAATGAGGACATACATTCTTAGAGTGATTTTGAAATCTTAACCAATGAATCGATTTCTAGTTTTACATTGATATTTATATTTCACAAAATATGTTTTGACTTTTTTAAAAGTCTACAATTGGAAAAGGATGGTTGCTAAAAAAATTAGCCTTTACACGAGGATATTTTCACTCCAGTTCTGACTATATGTCTAGTTCAGAAAAAGAACTGTATATTGGCAAGATATGCATGTTGATGCAAAAAAGTATGAATCATTATGAGTGAAACTCTATTCAATTTTCACTCCATTTTTAAGATCTCACAATATAGTAATCAAATACCGTATTTATTAAAAACCATATTTCAGTTGTTTGTACGCACTAATGCTACACCTAACGATTTGAGTTTTCTCAACACTGATTTTATTTTATTTTTATTTTTACTTAAAGACCAGTGTGATCGTACTCAATCCTCATTTTAAAGGAATAGGTGGAAACTGTAAAGTGCTACCTGTATTAGGATTCATCTTGAAGAATTTTCCATCGGACAAAAGGAAATATAATAGCTGTCCGTTCTTTCCAGAGTCCATGTCAATCGCTGTAATTTTGCCTATTACCCCTTGGGGAACAGGGCTCTCTTCGACTTTCAAAAACAACACATCATGCAAGAAGGTGGGGGAATTGTCATTCTCATCCCGGACATGAACAATGACGGCAGTGCTCACATTTTGCAACAATCCGTCCTCGGGGATCCAAGCAAACACTCTAAAATTATATGTTTGGGTGGATTCATAGTCGAGCTGTCGCCGCAAATAAATCCAGCCCGTGTAAGGGCGGATTCCAAACATAGCAGAGTCTACGCTGGGTTCCAGCGAGTACCTAAGCGGCGAGGCTGCAGGCTGGGGGCCAAGTGGGTGCGCCTGTGTTTGCAGTATTTGTGTCGTCAGTGAGAGAGACTCGCTGACTTCCACTTGATACACCAAGTGTTCGAAAGTCCAGGATGGGCTGGGTTCGCTTTTCTCGATAATGACCGTCAGCAGCAGCAGGGCTGCCCGAGGAGGCACGCCGTGGTCCTCGGCCCTGAGAGTCAGAGTGCGCTCCCGGGGCTCGCCTGCGCCCAGGCTGCCGTTGAGGAACAGCACCCCCAGGGCTCTGTCGATGGCAAAGACGCTCGGCTGAGGGCTGGCGATGGCGTACCGGATGAGTCCATTCCGCCCACTGTCTCTGTCTTCCGCACGTGCGAGGTACAAGGCTGTGCCAGGCGGCGTGGTCTGGGATATTCTAATCTCATCCGAGGTCCTGAGGAAAGCTGGGTGGTTGTCGTTGACATCCAGGATAGTTATGATGACCTCTGTGCTGCTGCAGGCTGGGGCGCTGCCGAGCTGCGCCTGCACCGTGAGCACAACCACGGGCTGCGTCTCGTGATCCAGGGGCCTCCGGGTGCGAATAGTGCCCAGCCACGGGTGAATGGAGAACTTCCCGCCCAGATCACCAGAAGAAATCCTGTAAAGGACTGGTTCTGAGGAGTCTGAAAAAGAGAGAGGGGGCAACCACTGCATGTCAAAAGAGTAGACCCAGTGGAAACTTAGAAATTGAAATATTAATACAATCATGCACTGCCTAATGACACTTCAGTCAGCGATGGACCACATATACTATGATGGTTCCACAAGATTCTGACACATATCTTGTTGTACCTTTTCAATGTTTACATACATAAATCCTCACCATTGGGGTACAACTGCCTACAGTATTAAGCATAGCAATATGCTGTGCAGGTTTGCAGCCTAGAAGCAATCGACTATAACATTTAGCCTAGGTGTCTGTTAGGCCACACCACCTAGGTTCATGTGAGTACACTCTGTGATGTCTGCACAATAACTAAATCTTCTAGTGAGTCATTTCTCAGAACATTTCCCATCGTTAAGAGGCGTGATGGTATATTCTCCATCTACAGAGACTGCTGTGCAATGTCTTACTTCCTCTGCTCTCCAAAGCCTGTTGAAAAGTGGACACATAGATTGAAGATTTTTTTGGTGTATAAAAAGAAGGTCCAACGGGCAAAGAGAAAGCTACAGGTTTCACAATCTTTTTTCATTGTTCTTACATTAGATAAATGGGAAAGATTTCAGAAAATAATTCGGATAGCTTTTTTATATATTTGAGGAAGTCAAGTTAAATTTATGTTGATGTTTCTCTATTATATCTGCCTATGAAGGGCAAATATTCTCCATAGAGATTGAAGGAAGGGAGAGAGGAAGGAACAGGAGGGACCAGGAAGAGGACAAGCTCTTTGAAGAGGTAATTCATTTCTAGGAGGTTCACACTTGTAGAGTATATCATTTATCCTGCAGAGGTTCCTCTACAAGTGTGAAAAAGTCACACACAGCTATTTGCTCTAGTACTACTTGGACTAGTAAGATTTTTTAAACGATTCAAATTGGTAGCATAAGGGAAATGTTTACTACTTTCTTTTAAGGAGACAGAATGATGCCCAGTTATCTGAAAAGTTGTTCAGTATATACTAAGTGGGGAAAGAAGCTCTATAACAACAAATACTGAAGGATGCATTTTTGTCAAAAACTTGTAAATTGTGTGTGTGTGTGTGTGTGTGTTTTGGTGAGTGGGTTATAGGAGACACATACTTTGTATATTGTAATCTGTATTGTTTTAAACATTCTTTAAAACATACCTATTATTTTTGTGATCAGAAAAAAAATTGTGGGATGGACAGAAACAAATGGAAGAACAAAGAGCAAGCCACAGGTTGTATTATCTCCCCTGTTTTGACTTGCATGGAAAGAAGAAAAAAATTATTCAGGATTGCACAAGCTAGGAAAAACAAGAAACGTTCCAATAATGGACTTGCAGCAGCATAAGAAATAAGAACTTACTCAAGGGCTCTCTTGCTTTCACTGTTCCAACAGGACTATCTTCAGGCACGTCTTCATAAACTGTAAAAGTGTACTTAGGCTTTTCAAACTCAGCAGTCACCAGAGTTGTCTGGAAAATGTGCATGGTAACGTCGGCATTAATGAGAGCTGCGAGCCCACCACCGTCTTGAGCAGTGACCACCAGTGAAAGTGTAGTAGACTCCAAATGACTAAGAGGTGATGATAAATAAATAATTCCTGGGTAGGGAAAAGAAAGTATTGGTAAAACAGGTAACATGTAACAAATACTGATGAGCAATAGTAACACCTGGTAGATTAAGTGTACTGTGATGTTTGATTTTATATGTCAACCTAATTGGGCCACAGGATGTCCAGACATTTGATCAAACATTATTTTGAGTGCATCTGTAAGGGTGTTTTTGGATGAGATTAACATTTAAATCTGTAGACTGAATAAAGCAGATCATCCTCCCAATGTGGGCGGGTCTCATCCAATCAGTTGAAGGCCTGAATAGAACAAAAACGCTGACTAAGAGAGAATGCCTTCTGCTCTCAATCTGGGGCCTGGGTTTTTCTCCAGCCTTCAGACTCAGATAGAAACACTGACTCTTCCTAGGTCTAGAGCCTGCTGGTCTTTAGTCTCAAACTATACCGTTGGCTCTCCTGATTCTCAGGTCTTTCAACTGAGACTAGAGCGACACTGCCAGGCTCAGCTATGGCTCACCCTGCATATTTGGGACTTGGCAGCCTTCATCATCACGTGAGCCAATTCCTTGTAATCAGTCTCCTCATACATGTACACACACACATACATCCTGTTGGTTCTGTTCTCTGGAGATGAACTGATACATGTATTTACCAACCAAAGAACTTGAGCATATTTGTGAAACAATGTCCAAATTATGTTAGGTAAGCAATATTTTCCTAGAGCTAAAACATTAGACATTTTAGAAGTATATAAAGACATTAGAAAAATGTAAATTGTGGGGTTTTTTTAGGCCTTACCATATCACCAGCCCAAGATGACAGAACAGAGTATATCTCATAGTCCAGTGTATTCTACTTCAGGCTAATGAGGGGTTGTAGGGTGATTATAACCTGCTCAAGTGCCAGAATCCCAAGTCTACAGGATGAAACTAAAATTTTATCTTCTGAGGTGTTTGACATTTGCCCTGAACTAGACCATGTACAGTAGCTCTCTTTTTCAACTGACTTCATTCCACCTTTGGTAGAGAGAAGATACAACACAATGGCTGGGTACAAGAAAACTTCAGCAAATGTAAAGACAATGGGGACAAGAGTGGCAAGTTAGACTTAGGTACGTAGAGTGTGTGAGAGGAGAAGGTATTTATGGTTAAGTCAGGAAGAGATTCAGTAATACTGACAAAATAAATTATTTAATATTATTAATACTATCACTTAGTATACTAGCATAAAAACATGAAAATAGATCTAATGCAATCAACTTAAGAAATGAACCTGTTAGTTTTATTTAATGAGAAAAATGTATGCAAACTTATTAAATGAATTTGCAAACAAATATGTATGGCTGACTTTTATGGAATCCATCATGTGCCATGAGCCATAACAATCAATTAAATGAATAAATACTGCAGTCTTTGCCAGTTTAAGAGAAGTTGGCAAAAACATCAGGAATATCAGTTTCTGGTCATAAAAAAGGTGACATCCATTTGATTTATTCCTTTTTTATATCAAAATCTGCCCTCTTGCAACTTTGATTTCTTGTTTTATTTTTATTAGAAATTTAATAAAATATTATTATTAACTGAAATCAAATATATTGCCTGACCTGCTCTAAATACATCCTCATTTTCCTTTTTTCATAGCTTTATTGAGGTGTAACTGACAAATAAAATTATATATGTTTAAGGTGTACAATTTGACAATTTGCGATATATATATATTTCTCTCTATATATATACACATACATATGTAACCATTTTATTTAATGATTCCTTATCTAATATGATTTTAAGTCATTTCTCTCACAGTTCCTTTCTCCTAAACATGGTCCAAGTTGATCATCTCAATTTTGACCCCCGAAGTAAAAACACTTTGTTTCCAACTATTGCAAAGCAGAGTATAAAGACTCTTTATTAGAATACTATAAACTACTAATATCACCGACTATTAGTATACCCGCGCTTAGTACCATATTCACATTTGGTTTCAGACAGATTTGATGGTCCATCAAAGTACTCAGTACTTACCACAAAAAATTTACAAGTCAGATCTTTCCCATCTGTTATTGGTGCAGTTTTTAAAAAATATTGGTTTCTTATTAAAGTCTCTGATTGATTGAAAAAATAAAACTTGAATATATAAAAATGTGTACAGAAGAAAAGAAAAAGTCCCTCTATCCCAACCATCCCACTCTCCAGGTATATATTCTTCCAGGGCTACTACCTAATTCCAATTACAGAAAATTTTGAAAAGATTTTATGTTGACCCCTGATCATTATGACAATGAAAAACTTAATGTCCACCTCGACACAACCTGGTCTTTCAGCATCCCGACTGACTCCTTCTGAACTATTTTTCTTTTGTGTTAGAATAGTGTTCTTGAAATCCAAATCTAGGCACATTGATGGCTCCCCACATTTTCAGGGTAAAGCTCAAATGCCTTATCTTAACATACCAAGTCATTCATAAATGTGTCCTCTCCCTCTCTGCAACCCCATCTCACAGCTCTCTGTGCCATAGCTCTCTGTACAGTACCTTTTGCTCTAGGCAAAGTGAACAACTTGTAATTTCCAGAAAAGACCTTGCTGTCTTCTATCTGGATTGCTACATCCTCTTCCCAGAATAACTTTTTCATCTACTTTGACGTAACAATTTCTAGTTATATGTTCTTTTATTAATTTTTTTTGAGGCAGAGTCTCTCTCTGTTACCCAGGCTGGAGTGCAATGGTGTGATCTTGGCTCACTGCAACCTCCAACTCCCAAGTTCAAGTGATTCTCCTGCCTCAGCCTTCCGAGCAGCTGGGGCTACAGGCAGCCACCACCATGCCTGGCTAATTTTTGTATTTTTAGTAGAGATGGGGCTTCACCATATTGGCCAGCCTTGTCTTGAACTCCTAACCTTGTGATCTGCCACCTCAGACTCCCAAAGTGCTAGGATTATAGGTGTGAGCTACTGCTCCTGGCCTCTAGTCATATTTTAAAACATAGCTCAAGTCTCACCTGGTGCAGCTGGCCTTCTTTTACCCTCCACTTAGCTCTAGCTACCACTCTTCTATGACCCCACAGCAGCCTGGGTATATGTGCCTGTTATAAACTTAACATGTTTTATTTAATTACCAGGCTATAATATTTTATATCAGTCCCTCATGTATCCATTAGTTTACTCAATGATGTATAAGCAAAGTTAAAAGACATTTTGAAAATATATAAACAACAATTTACTATACATAAGGAGAAGAGAGTTCTGTAAACAAAATGAAAAATAACTAAAAGATTAGCAGTGGATAAGGACAAGTAATTTAGATAAGAAAGAATAAAATGTTAATACATATAATACTGCTCAAAATCACTAAAAATAATGAAAATGCAAAATTAAAACAACTACATCATTTTTACCTCTAATGTTTCCCTAAAATATTTAAGTGACAATATCCAGAGTTAATAACAGATTGCTATTTATGTACACTCTCCAAAAGGCACTTTGGTGGTATTTATCAAAATTTTAATTGCTCACATTCAATAACTCAGAAATCCACCCCATATTTGTGTAAGTACACAGAAATAAATCAAGAGGATATCATTTGGAACACTGAAAATGACCTTAATATCCATCAAGAAAAGAATGAATAGGTCACTCCATTGTGGTGTATCAATACAATAAAATACTATGCAGCATCAAAAAAGAATGAAGTACATATACGTTTTCATCTAGAAAGACTTTACATGCTACATTTTATGTGAAAAACAAGTTGCAAAAGTGAATCTACGTTATCAATTCATTGTACTTAAAAAAATAATGTCAGTACTACATGTATTAGCCAGGATTCTCCAGAAAAACAAACCAATGGTATCTCTCTATATATATACATATAGATATCTATAGATCTTATATCTCTCATATCTACATATAGAGATAGATAGACAGTAACAGATATATATAAAGTGAGACTTATGATAAGGAATTCGCGAAATTGTGAAGTCTGAGAAGTCCCATGTTCACCCATCTGCAAGCTGGAGACCTAGAAAAGCTGGTGGTATAGTTTGAAAGCCTGAGGGCATCAGTGGTATAGATTCTAGTCAGGGTCTGATGGCCTGAGAGGCTAGGAACACTAAGGGCAAGAGACTGATGTCTCTGCTCAAGCTGTTAGGTAAAGAGCAAATTCAACCTTCCTCCACATGTTTGCTCTTTTCAGGCCCTCAATAAATGATTATGCATTCTAGGGAAGGCCATCTGATTTACTCAGTTCACCAGTTCAAATGAAAACCCACTCACAGAGACACCCAGGAACAGTGTTTAATCAGCTAACTGGTCATCTCGTGGACTATTCACGTTAACACATAAAATTAATAATCACATGAATAAACATTTTAAAATCATAGTGTATCTATTTCATGTAAAAGAAAAATTCATAAAATCCTGCTGAGAATATTTGATTACAGAACAATATGTAAAGTATACGTACAAGCACTAATATGTATACGATGTGTGTACACACAGAACTATGCATACTGAAAAACATGAAAGGATAGGAACTATCGAGAGAAGTCATCTTTGTGTGTTGAGATAATTTTACTTCTTACATTGCTATAGTTTAAAATTTTTAAATAATAATTATATGTTAAATTTGTAAATGAAAAATAAATATTTTAAAGATATTCAGAAAAAGAAGATATGTTTGGTTATTTATTTAACTATTTTTAGAACTATGAAGGAAACTTGTAAACTATAGTGAAAGCGTAGATTGGACATTAAAATGTGGGCCTTTAAAAATAATTGCAGGCCAGGCACAGTGGCTCACGCCTGTAATCCCAGCACTTTGGGAGGCTGAGGTGAGCGGATCATGAGGTCAAGAGACTGAGACCATCCTGGCCAACATGGTGAAACCCCATCTCCACTAAAAATACAAATATTAGTAAGGCATGGTGGCCCGCACCTGTAGTCCCAGCCACTCGGGAGGCTGAGGCAGGAGAATCACTTGAACCCAGGAGGCGGAGATTACCGTGAGCTGAGATCTCACCATTGCACTCCAGCCTGGTGACAGAGCGAGACTCCATCTCAAAATAATAATAACAATGATTGCAGAGCATACTTCCTTAAAAATAGAATTTTTACTCTACAAAAGTTTTAAGGACAACTATCATGGAAATTTCAGAACCAGCACGTAAAGCTATTTAAGGGATTTATTTCCATTAAATTAGTCCCTGAGGTTAAAATAAAGATGTTCTGAAGAAACTGTCTATATAAAGCTGAACATGAAAAACACCATTTCAAATCCTCAAATTACTAGTGTGCCACAATAACACATGGCAAATTGTGAAGTCTAATAAAATTAATATCTACACTGTATTCGCTCTGCTACTGTAAAGAATTCTCTCTGGTAGAACTGTTCGGTGTGTAATTATCACCCCCTCCAAATCCCTAAACTGGCATTTTTAATTGAGGCAGTTTAATAATAGGGTTTGAGGTTTCTGATGATTTGATGACAGGGAGCAAGAAGCAAGACATCACTTATTTTATCCTTGATACCACCTAGAACGTTAGTCCATGAAGCAAAATTAAGTTTCTTATTATCTTAACAAAATTTTACTGATGAATGTTCATTTTATTTGCCATATTATGAGTTATCAAATACATTTGAAGGAAAGGTAAAAAGAAAATAAAGGAGATAAAGCATCATAAACAGAGAGTTATACAAATAGAATCTTTTCAAGAATCTTTACCCTTAAAGAATGCATACAAGCCAGTCGGTAACTAAGTGTAATGCCAACGAAGTCGGCAAACAGGAACTGTCAGATATAGGTGAGCAGGAGACAACAAAACTTAAAGTTGTATGTAAACAGGTAAACATTACACAAATGGGCCGGGCGCGGTGGCTCAAGCCTGTAATCCCAGCACTTTGGGAGGCCGAGGCGGGTGGATCACGAGGTCAAGAGATCGAGACCATCCTGGTCAACATGGTGAAACCCTGTCTCTACTAAAAATACAAAAAAAAATTAGCTGGGCATGGTGGCGCGTGCCTGTAATCCCAGCTACTCAGGAGGCTGAGGCAGGAGAATTGCCTGAACCCAGGAGGCGGAGGTTGCGGTGAGCCGAGATCACGCCATTGCACTCCAGCCTGGGTAACAAGAGCAAAACTCCGTCTCAAAAAAAAACAAACAACAACAAGAAAAAAACATTACACAAATGTTAGCTATTATGAAGAGGGCTTAGCTTAGAACCTTGCATATGGTAGCCACTCAAAAAAATGAATTTATGTGGGGGGTAGATCATGAAACTTACTTCTCAAAGGAAAGTGCCTTGTTAATAATTTTAAAAAATATTTACAAGTATTTCAAAACAGCACCATACAAGCACTAACCATATAGGGCAAATCTCTGGAATCTCAGTTTTCCACTAGGTTTTAAAAAGAAAATGCTTGTTATCATGTTCCTCCATTTTCATTTAACAGAAGTCTTAGAAATAGAGACCATAACTCTAGGAGTGTCACGTTAAGATACATATACAGTATGTAGATACACTCATATACACACACACACACACACACACACACACACACATACCCCTTATCTATCTATCTGTAATAACATTGATCTATCAAAAATTCCTGTGTAGTAATAGGATTATAAATACTGTGTGAACAAAAAACCTGTTCATCAATTGCTAGGCTTTAAGTAATTTTTCAATAACATCAGAAACTCCACTGTTTTCTGTGCACATCCACAGGCTAATCCCTTAAACCTACCATGGTTATACCTTAATCCCCCCGGTAATACCAGACAGAATCAGTTCCTGTCTGAAAGTGCTCAATTCTTGGGTTAATTAATTCCAGAAGCCCAAAAGTTTAGTCTTTTTAATTTTATTTATTTTTTATTAAATGAAAGCATTATATACAACTAAATATAACCATCAAAGGAAATCAACACAATTGGTAAATTCACTTGTCTTTGAACTTGAAGGGCTTTAGAGATACTGTGGGCTTTATTACAGTCCACTGCAATAAGGCCAATACTACAAAAAAGCGAGACACAGAATTTTTTGATTTTCCAGTGCATTAAAAAGTTATGTTCACACTATGTTGTAGCCTATTCAGTGTGCAATAACAGTATGTCTAAAGAAAACAATGTATATACCTTATCTTAAAAATACCTTATTGCTAAAAAAAATGCTAATGGTCATTTAAGGTTTTAGCGAGTGGTAATCTTTTTGCTGGTGGAGAGGCTTGCCTCAGTGTAGATGGGTGCTGACTGATCAGTGTGGTGCCTACTGAAGGTGGTGGTGGCTGTGGCAATTTCTTAAGACAACCATGAAGGTTGCCCCTTTGATCGATTCTTCCTTTCACAAAATATTTTTTCTGTAGCATGCAATGCTGTTTGATAATAGTTTACCCACATTTGAATTTCTTTAAAATTGGAGCCAATCCTCTTAGGCCCTGCTGCTGATTTATCAACTAAGTTTATGGAATATTCTAAATCTTTTGTTGTCATTTCAACAATGTTCACAGTATCTTCACCAGGAGTAGATTCCATCTCAAGAAACCATTTTCTTTGCTCATCCAAAGAAGCAATTCCTGATTAGTTCAACTGCTATTATGAGATTGCAGCAATTCAGTCACATCTTCAGACTCTACTCATAATTCTATGTCTCTTGCTATTTTTACCACTTCACTGAAGTGGTGATTCCCTCAAAGTCATCTATGAGGTTTGGAATCAACTTTTTCCAAACTCCTATGTGAACCTCCTTCCATGAATCACAAATGTTCTTAATGGCATCTAGAATGGTGCATCCTTTCCAGAAAGTTTTCAATTTATTTTACCCAGATCTATCAAAGGACTCACCATCTATGGAAGCTATAGCCTTAGGAAATGTATTTCTTAAATAAAACACCTGAAAGTCAAAATCACTCCTTGATCCATGGATTGCAGAATGAAGAGGGGTGGGTTGGAGGCATTAAGAAAAAAACCTCTTTGTACATCTTCATCAGAGCTCTTGGGTAACCATGTGCATTGTCAGTGAGCAGTGATGATTTGAAAGAATTTTTTTCTGAATAATAGGTCTCAACAGTGGATTTAAAATAGCTTTCTTATCATTTGTGTGTTCACTGAAAGGAAAAGTGTAAATTTTTCCTTTACATTCACAATTTGGATAACTGTGCAAGAGGCCTAGCTTTGGGCTTATGTGCCTTCTTTTGACATGCCTTCACCACAGCTTAATCATATCTCATATATAGGTTTTGATTTAAAGAGAGATGCCACTCTTCCTTTCACTCCAACATTTAGAGGCCGTTATAGGGTTATTAACTGCCAGATTTCAACATTGCTGTGTCTCAGGGATTGGGGCAGCCTGAGGAGAGCCAATGGGTGAAGCGACCAGAGCATACACGACATTTATCAGTTATGTTCACAGTCTTTCATGGACATGGTTTGTGGTATCCCCAAACAATTACAGTAGTAATATCAGAGATCACTGATCGCAGATCACCATAATGGGTAAAATCATAATTAAAAAGTTGGAAATATTGTGAGGATTATCAAAATGTTATGCAGAGACACGAAGTGTCCCCATAATGCTAGTAAGTTTGTTTGAGGAGAGTTGCCACAAACCTTCAATTTGTAAAAAACACACTATCTGTGAAGCACAGTAAAGTGGGGTATGCCTGTAGAAATAGACCTGGCTTAGATCTGAGCATGGCTGCTAGGTCATTTACCAGCAAATATGGATATCTATACGTTCCATCACCTCCTTCATTTCTTGAATTATATTCAATATATTTGTTTTGGTCAGGGTCTAATCAGAGAAACTGAAACCATCCTAAGAATTTTAGAGGCCATTTAATTAAAGAAAGTGATTACACAAGTATGGGAAACCCAAAAGAATAAGAAGGGGATGATGAACAGTAACTGCAAGAAACTGTGACCTTCTCTAGGGTTGCAGAAACAGAAGGAAAAAGGCAGTGTTGCTATCTCTACCAAAAAGAGGAGGAGGGTGAGGTACGGTATGTCTTGGAGCTCTGAGGCAGCGCCACAGGGTTGGTGTCCACAGCTCTGAGGCATCTCTGTGCAGCTCAGACTCAGGTGTTTCAGAGGGTTAGTGCAGAGCTATGTTTAAGTCTTTAAAAGCAGTGCCCAGCAAGTACTCAGGTCACCATGGTGTGGCTGCTGTAACCCGAGAAGGCCTGGTGAGGGCAGTGCTCACTGCCCAAAAGGCCTTGCATGGCTGATGAAGGCTGATAGTGGCATTTCTGGGGAAAACGGTGCAGTTGGTGCCAAAGGACTTGGGAGGAATACTAAATAAAGAAGAAAGCATGAAAAGGCCCCTTCTCTTCTCCTTCTGGCTTCCAGTTTCCTGCCAGTACCTCCCAGATCTGAAAGCAGGTTATAACAGTATATTGGGGCATCAGTCCCCATCTGGCTGTGCCTTCTCCCAAGATGTCTAGGTCCCAGCTCTGCAGGGCCTCCTTGCTAATGCTAAGTTTTGATGATGCCTAACGTTTAGCTTATTTCCCCCAGCCTAGGGGTGAAGCTTGCTTCCATCATATGTTAACCTCGGTGTTTCCTTTTTGCCTTTTCTGTCTTCAATTACCCACTTTACCAACTGTCTATACTAAATTGTTTCTGTTAGTATAAATGTTATTGTTTCTGTTTTCCTAACTGGATGCTGACTGGTACTGATCTCACTGATCCCACTGGCTTAGCTTAGTTACCCTTAGAGGAAATAATCACTGTGGCTTGAAGGGATGTGATATCTGACTGATGTTGCCTTGTTCACATGTCAAGGTTCTCCAAGCAAATAAACAAGTGCTTGCTCTCCAGGCAAAAACTACAAGTCCTAATTATGTCACCCTTACAGAACAGGCTCTTGTTATTCTCTCTCAACTTCCCCATTGTTTCCTTCATGAAACTTATCACACCTGCAGTATTTTCTGTTTTCCTGCTTTCGTTTGTCCCACTTCACAAGTTAAAGCCCCTGAGGGCAAGGACTGTGTCTGTCTTATTCACCATTACCAAACTAGGTCTGGCACAGTCCCAGGCTCAGAAAAGATGCTCAGTAATTATTTGTTGAATGAATTAACAAATGAGCAAACCAACCTGGAAAAGTCATAGCTTGAGATTAGGCAGAATTCCACAAAGAAGAAAGAAGATACCTTAGCCAGTTTGGCTGCTATAGCAAAAGTACCATAGGCTGGGTGGTTCACACCTCTGGAGGCTGGGGAGCCCGAGATCATGGTACCAGCAGATCAGTGTCTGCTCAGGGCTGTCTTCCTGATTTGCAGACAGCCATCTTCTTGTATCCTCACATGGCAGAGAAAGCAAGCTCTAGTTCTCTTCTTCACATAAGGCCACTAATCCCATTGTGGGGCTCCATCCTTACAACGTCATCAAACATAATTAACTCCCAGAGACCCTATCTCCGAATTCAATCCCATGAGGGGTTAGAGTTTCAACATATGAATTTTGGAGGGGCACAAACATGTAGTCCATAGCAGAAGAGTAATGAGGTGTCAGAATTCCAGACCAAATATTTACATTAACAATTAACAATTGATAATGTAAATATTTGGTAACAATACTGTAACAATTTAGAGTGTGTGTTACCAAGGCAAGAACAGATCATAGAAGGGAAGAGATAGCCCCTACAAAGATGGTAGTCAACTTAGGTGGCAGTCATGATGTTAATCAAAGAATTCCTCTAGGTCCTGATGTATTATATTTAAAAATCAGCCAACTCAGAGAAGGAAAAACACCCCACAACAACTTTGTCCCATGCAATGTAAAGTTTCAGTGGATAAGATCAATTTTGTGCCTTTCATAACAACATGTCCTTATTTAGTCAAAATATATAATTATTTTTAATACATTATACATGAATCCTACCTAATTGCCAGTTTAATAAAGGAAGTTACCAGATCAGGTGCCTATGTAAGTAACTCTTCATGCTTAAAGTCAAATTCATGGGACCCTGAAAAGTCATTTATTGAGCTGCTTCTACTTAAGATCACAAAATCTGTCCCTGGCCAGTGGGAAACGATCTTATGTTCAAAAACTATAGAAAAATAATTCATAACTCCTAGATATCCATCAAAAACATCTACCCCATATTTAAGTCTACTCATTTGCATTTTAAACCCATAGTCCCCCTCTTGATATGGAGTATTTAACAAGCTGCAAACTTTGTGTCAAAAAACTGGACATTCAAAATACAGATTTTTTAATGATAATGTCTGACTTCAGATTTGTATGTATCTAACTCTTGTGAACCTGCCTAGGATGATATATTAAAGATATGTCTGTGACAGAAGACCACTTTAATCAATGCGATATATTCAGAGGATATTATCATGATTTCGGTTTAAAATATGAAGTCTTCCTCCTGCATCAGTAGTGGAAAAACAAGGGTGTAAAGTTTGTGATGTTTTCAATCCTTGCCTTCAAATGCTATGAATGTTAGATTTCTGATTCTATATGCTAATTTTATGTTCTCAGTGCTAGGTTTATTTGGGAATGATTTTGATTAAACCTTAGCAGAACCAGACTTCCTACATAAACCTGGCATCCTAGATATTTTCCATATGAGGGACTGCTTCTTAAAAGCAAGGCAATAAATCTATGATTTAGAGTTGATGGAGTAAGAAAGGAGCATGGAGTCAGATTTTTGGCATCAGATAGAGCTGGGTTCAAATCCTGGTTCTATCAATCCCTAGTTTGATCTTGGGCAGTTTCTTAAATGCCCTGTGCTTCTGCTTATCACTTTAACCAGACTGAAGAATCAGACTAATATCATTTACCATGCAGAACTGCTGAGAGAATAAAACTACATCATATATATAGGCAAAGTACTTAGCGTAGCGTCTCACAAACACTGACTCCTTAATACAATACTAGTTCCCTTCCTTCTCTCCTAAAGACTACAAAGTAAGTTAGATGGGTAATTCCATGTACCAATAAATCATCAATAATTAATGATTTAAAATATTTTTGGGAAAGGGAAAGTAAAAGGAACTGGAGTAGCATCAATATTTCACTGCAAAGCACGCATAGGAAGTCTACTAGAAGAGCTGACCAGTGGCCCGTCTGTCCTGGCAGCCTGCCACCAAGGAGCTTTTTGGAGGAGGCTGTAATGACACTCCTTATATCAACATGTCCAGCCCCTCTACTTAAATGGTACAGATTTCTGGTCCATAGATTTATATAAACCAGTCCTGTATGGACGGATGTATATTTTCCATTTGTCTCACTACTGTACAAGGCAGACTCACTACTGCAGATTTGTCTCACTACTGTAGATGGCAGACTCTTATAAGTTTGCATGTGTTCCCCTAAGTTAATATTTCAAAATCTTTTCAATAAACCTTCCTGGTTTTATAAAGGAAAAACCTGTGTCCTGATACGGACACAGGTTGGCAACGTGGACATAGGCTGATAGTCGCTTTTGGGGAGGCCCAAATACCTTTCCAGTGGACACAGATGGGAGACCAGAAGCTTAGCTATTATTCTCTCTCACTTTGTCATTTGAAACACTGATAATTTGAGAGAATCAACTCTGAACACCACTGTTGACACCAACCCACCACCACCAACAGAGATAACAGTGATTTAAATATTCAGTTTAAAGGAAATCACTTACTTAAAGTAAAAACAAAAACCCTTGAAGACCTAGACCTGAGTGGTCCTTACAGTTGAAGGAGTGCCATATAAAGGTCATTAATTTGGCAATAATTGAGAAAAGAAGCAAGTAGTACTTCAAGATAGCATAATTTTTAAAAGGTAATATAGGAAGTTGGATAATGTCTCACCAAATTTATGTCTACTTAGAACCTCAGGATATGACCTTATTTCAAAAAGGGTCTTTGTAGATACAATTAGCTAAGGATCTCAAAAGGAAATCATTCTAGTTTAAATGTGCCCTAAATCCAATGACTGGTGTCCATACACAAGGAAGGACACAAGAAGACACAGAAAAGAAAGCCATAATTACCTGGCAGGAGAGTTACCATGATCATGAAAAGAAAGCCATGCAAAAATGGATACAGGGATGAGAGTTACACTGCCATAGCCAAGGAGTGTCAAAGATCACCAACAAACACCAGAAGCTAAGGGAGTCTCCAGAAGGAACTAATCTTGTTAAGACCTTGATTTTAGACTTCTGGCCTCCAAAACTGTAGAGAATAAGATTCTGCTGTTTAAGGCACTGAGTGTGGTGCTTTGTTACAGCAATTCTAAGACATGAACACCGGCGGCAGGCATACGGTAAGTTTGGGAACTCTGAAGCCAGACTGCCTCAGTTCACAATTTGGTTGTCACTTCCTCACCGTGTTTATGAACTGTTTATCTCTTTTGGATTCATTTGCTCATTTGTGAAATGGAGATAAAAATAGTTCCTACATCAAAGGTTTGGCATGACAGTTAAGGCAGTTAATGCTCAAATGTTGACAAAAGACAAAATGACAACAAATTTAGTTTAAAGATCTTAATTGGCTTTTATTTGTAATTCTAGAATTGAGCAGCACCTCATTTTTTTCCCATTTATTTTATTGCATTTTAGGTTTTGGGGTACATGTGAAGGACATGCAAGATTATTGCATAGGTACACACGTGGCAGTGTGATTTGCTGCCTTCCTCCCCATCACCTACATCTGGCATCTCTCCCCTTGCTATCTCTCCCCCTCCCCCCCTCCCCCCCCCCCCCCCCTCCCCTATTTCCCCCCAACTGACCCCAGTGTGTAGTGCTCCCCTCCCTGTGTCCATGTGTTCTCATTGTTCAACACCCGCCTATGAGTGAGAACATGCGGTGTTTGATCTTCGAGCATCACCTCATTTTATAACATAGAATGTGTTCCAATGAGCTGAGTAGAAGTGGCTGGCTTTATAGACAGAAAAGAAAAGCAGAAACAGGGAACGAATAGTAGGCTGGTCATTTCACAGCTGCTCTCCTGGTAAATGTGAAAACAGACAGGACTTTCTTATCCTGCCAGCTAAAATTGGCTCATTTGGGGACTTGGCTATTTATTATCCCTCTCTCTCCTGATTTCTTGGAAGGTCAAATAAACAATTTCATTTCAGCTCAGTGGCATGAAACTTGAGCATGAGTGACGCCATTTTGGTCTGGTCTGTTGGGCCTAGGGCTCCGTTCAAACCAACAGCTTTCTATAAATTTTATTTAACAACACCCACTGTGTCTCTATGTCTCTGTATCTTCAAAAGCATATTATTTCTGCCTTCTCCTTACTTCTTGGGAAGATTTGTGACATGGATATGAACTAATATTTTTATAAACATGGTAAATATGACTAAGCCTGTGTTTCTATTACTACCATCCTTTCATGTCTACATAGGGGACAACAATGAAGGGAAATTGCAGCCTTTATGGTAAAACTCAGGCATTTTTTGTGTGACAGTTGTAACCAAAAACTGATTCACACGACATGTATTTCAATGTGTTGCTATGATTACTTTAAGAAAATAACAGATAGTGGATGAATACTATTCAAGTAATAAACCAGAGGCTTTATTTTGGAGTTTTAGAAAAATAAAAGTTACAAAATACATAGCTAATTCCAGAAATAAAATTTTTGTGGAAAGATGATAAATAAAAATGCCTTCTACTTCCTTTAATTTCATTCCACAGTCTTGATTCTGTCTCAGAGTTTGGAATCTACTCATCTGAAGTTTTCTATTTTAATAAGGTGAACAGACCCTGGCTGCTCCACCTACTGATGTTACTTGATAGAAATCAGGAAACTTCGCTTGGCATCTGCTTCTTCATAGGAAACACAGGGAAACACATAGGCTCAACCTTAAGAGCTCTGAGGAACTCAGCTGATAGGACAAGTAAAGAAAGAACTATAGCATGTGCACATGGCGACTATTCAGTAACTTTCTGAAAAAGTTGTTCTTCTCTCTAAGATATTTTACCCTGAATTTCTTTGATTTTAAATACCTTAACATGAAAGATCTCATCACATTCAACAACTTAGGTTATACACTTAACAACTAGCACCAAAAACAAACAAATCATTGGAAAACATCTCTCCAGAAAGCACTGCATAACTAAAGCACAATCTGTGAACATCTATCGTTTTTGTTTTCAACTTGAAGGTGAAATTGTACATCTATGCTTTGCCACTTGACTACCTTCTGAGGCTGATTTGAGTCATGTGCACACACTGGTTCCCAGACACACAAAACAAAAAGAAGACCTTGGCTTACAGTGACATTGCTTAGGTAAGGGTAATGCTAAATACCTGCTACTTGGTATCTTCTAAATCTTAGATATTTGTTTTTATTCTAAAGCCAACCTATGTGTCCACAACTGCACAGCAACAATTTGTACATCTATATATAAGTAAAATTCAGAACTTTAGAAAAAGGTATGGAATTTTGTAATTGTGATTTTCAGGTGACACCACCATTTTTTTTTTTTTTTTACTATCAATCTCATCACAAAAGGTATAATCACATGTGTTTTGTATATTGGAAAGTAAATTTATCAATATTAACTTTAGGTAGAAAATGTCAGAAAATCCTTTTAATATTATTTTTGACCTTTATTTTCACCAAAAGTAATAGGTTAATGTCTGTTAAAAATATGAGCTTTACAAAAGTGCAAAGTTTCAAAAATTATCTGAGAAGTCAGACCTCAGGAAAAATGCAGAAAAAGAAGGCATGGACAGAAGTTCAAGAAGTGGGACACCCATTGGCCATGCCTTCAGGAGGTTCTTTTTCGGGTTTACTGACATAAAAGCTACATTAAGGAAACTGTCTTCTAGTGATGAAAATGGCAATGGCATTTTAGACAATGGCACTTGTGATGGGTTTGTCTTGCATTTAGACAATGGCACTTGTGATGGGTTTGTCTTATGTTCAGTATGACCAACAAGAAACAGAAGGATTTGGGAAATGGTGGACATCAGGGGAAACAAAAGGGCAACTGAGGGAAAAGCTGTTAAGTGACTCCAATAAAGTATGTACCAAAAGGTGGTCCTCTTGTCGGGAAATGCTAATAAGTGATTACACCACAGGTTCTCAATGGGAGTGTAAAGAGGAGGGGTGTGGGTAAAATTTGGAGGGTGTTATAGTCTGGAAAGCATATTCAAATATAGGCTATTTTTATAATACAGTTAAAAATTACAGAATTATGTATCCTTGCATGTGAAATGGATCTGGATGTAGCATATCAATGGGTCTTGGCTTTTTT
>NW_016107566.1:2133038-2222681 GCF_001604975.1 Cebus imitator
AAAAAAAAAAAAAAAAAAAAAAAATTACAGAATTAATGCAACTGCAACAAAAAATTACAAAAATATTTAGAGTGGTATAAATACTGAAAATAGAAATCTGTAAATGATATAGGTTTAGCAGATTGAAAAATACTGCCTTCACAAAGTTTCTTCTGAAAAGATGCTTTCTTATTTATACAATAGTTTTTAGCTATTTTCAATATACTTAACCTCCAAATCAGTGGTCTCCAATCTTTTTGGCACCAGGGACCAGTTTCATGGAAGACAATTTTTCCACAGAACAGGGGTGGCAGGGGAATGGTTGCAGGATAAAAGTGGTCCACCTCAGCTCATCAGGCATTAGTTAGATTCTCATAAGGAGCACGAAACCTGGATCTCCTGCATGCATAGTTCATAATAGGGTTAGTGCTCCTCTAAGAATCTAATGCTGGCTGGGCGCGGTGGCCCATTCCTGTAATTTCAGCACTTTGGGAGGCCCAGGCTTGTGGATCACAACGTCAGGAAATTAAGACTATCCTGGCCAACATGGTGAAACCCTGTCTCTACTAAAATACAAAAAATTAGCCAGGCATGGTGGCATGCGCCTGTAGTCCTAGCTACGCAGGAGGCTGAGGCAGGGGAATCGCTTGAATCTGGGAGGCGGAGGCTGCAGTAAGCCGAGATCGCGCCACCGCACCCCAGCATGGCAACAGAGCAAGACTCTGTCTCAAAAAAAAGAAAAGAATCTAACACTGCCACTGATCTGACAGCAGGTAGAGCTCTGGCAGTAAGGCTCATTTACCTCCCACTGTGTGGCCTGGTTCCTAACAGGCCACAGAGCAGTACCAGTCAGTGACCCAGGGGTTGGGAACCCCTGCTCTAAATGAAGTCACTGATTCCTTTTAGGTATTTCCCTATTTCTATGAATTATGCATATTGGGCAATTAATCAGTTATATCTAGGTACTTCCAACTCTCCTAGTACAGCATTAACTAATGCTACACACACACAGACACATGCACACACACAGAGAGACTTGCACACACACAAATTGTGAAGGACTCCATGTTTGTCCAGCAATGAAAGGCTTATTAGTATTATGTTTTATTAACTTTTTATTTTCTATATGGACTTTCAAGTATTTCTAGTTCCCCACTAGTGCCACTGCCCCACAAGTCACCCCAACCTACCAGATTAAATATGGGTGCTTCTCTAAACCAATAAGGCTGAGATAGTAAGAAGCAACAGCTTGCTTTATCCTCACCCTCTGACAAGCTCAGCCTTCTGAGAAGAGATGAGTAGCCATCCCCTCCAATCACAAAAGGTGTCGAATCTGGAATCTAGTTGCCCCTTCAGAAAAGTCAAGTGTCCAGATAAAGACTGCCTTACTTGTCTTCTTTGCAAATGTTCCCAATTTCTGGTAAATGCAGAGGTTCCTTTTGGGCCTCTTTCATGACCCTCAGGTAATATTGGTAAAATGAAGTATAAAATAAGACAAACACAGACAGATAATTTCCATCTCACAGACCATCGCTGAAAAGATTACTAAAGGAAAGTTTTGTTTCCTAGCACTAGGGGCTCTGACTAACCTTCCTCCTGAAATCAAGTACTCCATAAAATATAAAAATACATCATCTTAAATGCCTCAATAAACTGATAATAAAGAAGGCAAAAAGTTTAAGTTATGTCAGAAACTTAGAAGATAAGCAGCATACTGGATTTGGCTTTTGCCCTCAGGGCATTTGTGAAATCCTAGTGACCTTGAACTTTCCTTTTACTGACCTTGTGGAACTCATGGGGAGCAGAAGACAAGACCAAAGCCGTTTGTGGGTAAGTACAGACTGGGGATGGAGAATCTCAGAAGACTTTGTCCAATAAAGTTAGTTCCACGCAGGTTTCAGTTTAAGGATGAACTAGAAATAAGTTCTTGTACCCCCAGTAGATTGCAAATAAAATTGTCTGGCTTGAAATTCAGTGATAAATAAGAGGTGGTAGATTTTCCTTTGAGAATTCCTAACTATTAACCAGCATTCACATCAGTTTTCAGTTTGAACTCATAATACAGGATGATGCAAAAAATTTCAAGCCAAGAATTTAGTTTAAAATGGTAGGAAGTAGTATTTCCCTAGGACACTCGGGCAAAAGAAACACGAATACCTAAATACCTTCCAAAGAAACCCACCTTCATCTCAGGATTCAAAGAATTCTCTCAGATAAAGACCCAAGCCCATAATTAAAAAAAAATGACACACAAAATTAAGAAATATGACAGCATGAGACCAAGGACCAATGGCAGATTTAAAAGGGGAAAGACTTCAGAAAATACAAACAGACAAAATGGTCTAGTTAAAAGACAAACATTATCAGAGTGGATTTCAAAATAAATCCAATCATGTGTTGTGTATAAAAAGCAAACTTGAAACAAAAGAATACAGACAGGGTGAAAGTGAAAGACATCGAACTGGGTGTCATCTCCAACCTCATGTTCCCTGACTCCTATCATCTATCAGACCCGTGATGACCCCTTGCTCCTTGTTTCTTTCCTTTGATTATGTTACTGTTTTCTTTTTTGCCTTCCCTAACAATCCCTTGGACTTTCCCAGTGGTCCTTCTTCCTCCTCATACTTCTTTCATTTGTTTATTTATTTATTTTTGAGATGGAGTCTCGCTCTGTTGTCAGACTGGAGTGCAGTGGCGCGATCTCAGCTCGCTGCAACCTCCGCCTCCAGGCTCAAGTGATTCTCTTGCCTGAGCCTCTCAAGTAGCTGGGATTACAGGTGTGCGCCACCATGTCTAGCTAATTTTTTTTGTGTGTGTATTTTAGTAGAGATGGAGTTTTACCATGTTGGCATGTTGGCCCAGATGGTCTCGATCTCCTGACCTCGTGATCTGCCTGCCTCGGCCTCCCAAAGTGCTGGGATTACAAGCATGAGCCACCGCACCTCGGCTTCTCCTCAGACTTCTAAGCATTCCTGTAGCAAAGTACTATGCTCTTTCTTCTATTCCCTAGAGGGTCTCAAACAGTGTCCCCTGACTACTTGCAATAAAATCATTTTGGCTACTTGTAAAAACAGAATTTCCTGGGTTATTACACAGACATCTGATTCCTACATTTGGGAAAGGATCTAGGAATTGCATTTTTAACAAGCTCTGCCAGTAATTATTACATATTCTAAAGTTTGAAGACCATTTTTTAAATTGTTGTTTTAATTTTTCAGAAAGGATCTCACTGTGTCACCCAGGCTGGAGTTCAGTGGTGCAATCTCAGCTCACTGCAGCCTCTGCCTCCTGGGCTCAAGCAATCCTCCCACCTCAGCCTCCAGAGTAGCTGGGACTACAGGCATGTGCCACCACTCCTGGCTAATGTTTGTATTTTTAATGGAGACAGGATTTCACCATGTTGCCCAGGCTGGCCTCAAATTCCTGGGCTCAAGCCATCCGCCCACCTCACCTCCCAAAGTGCTGGGATAACAGGTATAAGCACTGCTCCTGGCTTGAAGACAATTTTTATGTACTCTTTCCTTCAAACTATTTATGTTTTCATGGATTTAACAGTGATTAATACTTTATTTTGTTATTTTCCCCTGTCCTCTGATTTAAGTTACAATCAGTACTTTAGGTGACACTTCTCCTAAGGCATTCATCAACTTGATGTCTATTGGACCGTCAGTCATCTTAGTTAAAATTATCAAATTATGTATGACTCATCCTTACATTAATAAATCCAATTAGTTACAACTCATGTTCTTTTCTTCTAAAATATCCTTAAGTTCCTTTTGCTCTGTCTTTATTGCTATCTCTTTAGTACAACCCTCGTTACTTTATGCCTGGGTTTTATAATTAGTTTTTCTATTCAAATGTTCTAGTTCTACAATCCATCTAAGACACTGCTGCCAGAATAATTTTCCTTAAATATCACTTTCACCATATCACACCAAGGCTAAATATCCTTACATCATCCCTTAATTCCAGTAATAATCAAATTTAAACATATCTGTCATGCTTTTGAACTCCTTCAGAATCCACCCCACTCAGTGTGGCTCCCATCATCCAGCAGCTCCTACTCTTTCCGTCAGGCATGCTACTCTCCTGCTGTCATGAATGCATGCAGCAAGAATGATGACAAAGCACAGCTCATGCAGGCAATCACAGAATGACTATTTTGTGCAGCTAGCTGTTTTTCCCCTACTCCTAAGTGAAAATTTAGGAAGCTCCTATGTCTTTACAGCTGTGATCAACCAATTAAAATTCTTAGTTATTTTCAATGACAAAACAGTCTCAATTTAATGCCGATGTCAGAGGTCCTTGACTCCATCTTGAATAAGCGTGGGGTAACATGAGGCTGAGACCTACTGGGCTGCAGTCCCAGTAGTTTAGGCATTTTTAGTCATGGGATGAGATAGGAGGTCTGCACAACATACAGGTCACAGAGACTCTGCTGATAAACAGGGTGCGATAAAGAAGCAGGCCAAAACCCACCAAGACCAAGAAGGCAATGAAAGCAACCTCTGGTCATCCTCTCTGCCCAGTATATACTAATTCTAATGGATTTGCATGCTAAGAGGCACTCCCATCAGCACTATGACAGTTTACAAATGCCATGGCAACGTCTGGAAGTTACTCTATATAGTCTAAAAGGAAGAGAAACCCTTAATTTCGAGAATTTCCTGCCCCTTTCCCAGAAAACTCAGAAATAACCCATGCCTTGTTTGGCATATAATCAAGAAATAACTGTAAAAATAGCCAACCAGCCACCCTCAGGGCTGCTCTGTCTAAGAAGTAGCCTCCTTTTTATTCCTTTACTTTCCTAATAAACTTTCTTTCACTTTACTCTATGGACTTATCGTTGTTGTTTGCGATCCAAGAACCCTCTCTTGGGGTCTAGACCAGGACCGCTTTCTGGTAACACTGTCACATACACAATGACATTTTGGTCAACAAAGGACCACGTACCTATGATGTTGGTCCCCTAAGATTATAATGGAGCTAAAAAAATTCCTGTTACTTAGTGATATCATAACAATCCTAATGTCATAATGGAATGCATTACTCACTGTTCGTAGTGCTGTTGTTGTAAATATACCTACTGCACTGTCAGCTGTATAAAAGTATGGCACATGCTTATGTACATAAGTACATGGTTAAATATATGATACTTGATAATGATAATAAATGACCATATTACTGGTTTATGTATTTACTATACTATACATTTTGTTATTTTGGATACTTATTGATAAAAGAAGTTAATCGTAGAACAGCCTCAGGCAGGTCCTCCAGGAGGTATTTCAGAATACATTGCTATCATAGGAGACGACAGCTCCATGTGTGTTACTGACCCTGAAGACCTTCCAGCAGGACAAGATGTGGAGGCGGAAGATAGTGGTACTCATGATCTCGACCTTGTGTAGGCCTAGGCTAATGTGTGTGTTTGTGTCTCATTTAAAACAAAAAGTTTAAAAAATAAAAAAAATTAAAAACAGAAAAAAGATTACACAATAAAGTATACAAAGGAAGAAATATGTTTGTATGACTATACACCCTGTTTATCTTTCAAGCTAAGTGTTACTATAAAGGAGGCAAAAACTTTAAAATATTTAAAGTTTATAAAGTTAAAAAGTTATAGTAAGCTGAGGTTAATTTATTTTTGAAGAAAAAAATTTAAATAAATTGAGTGTAGCCTAATGTAGTGTTTATAAAGTCTACATAGTATACAGTAATGTCCTAAGTCCTCACATTCATTCACCACTCACTGTCTCACCCTGAGCACCTTCCAGTCCTGCAAGCTTTATTCACGATCAGTGCCCTATACGGGTGCACCACTTTAAATCTTTAAATTCCCTTTTTACTCTACCTTTTCTATGTTTATATATACAAATACTTATCATTGTGAAACAGTTGCCTACAGTAGTCAATGCAGTAACATGCGATATAGGTTTGTAGCCTAGGAGCAATAGGCTATACCATATACCCTAGGTGTGTACTGGACTATGCCATCTGGGTTTATGTAAGCATACTTTATGATGTTCACACAACAATGAAATCACCAAATGATGCATCTCTCAGCATGTATCTCCATCCTTGAGCAATGCATGGCTAAAATTAAATGTAGAGGACCACATACTAATCCAAGCACTAAACTAACTTTAAAGTTTGGAAGGGCACAGGTTTCAGGTCAGAAGTACTTGGCTTCTCTTTTTCTTCATCTAGTAGCTCTTCTCTTCCTTAATCATTTTGTTAAACTAAATCTTTGAATCATGCAGGATTAAGGCAAGGGGGAAGAAGGGGAGGAGGGAAGGCCAGAAATGTTCTTTCTTGACAAGCACTAGCATAATCTAACATCAACAAACCTCTGGCCTGCGGAGTTGTTTAAAGCTCACTTTGTCATACAGGAGCTTTCATGGGCTTATTTTTTTTTAATTTATTTATTTTTATTGCATTTTAGGTTTTGGGTACATGTGAAAAACATGCAAGATTGTTGCATAGGTACATACATGGCAGTGTGATTTGCTGCCTTCCTCCCTATCACCTATATCTGGCATTTCTCCCCATGCTCTCTCTCCCCAACTCCCCACCCCCTACTGTTCCTCCCCTATTTCCCCTCAACAAACCCCAGTGTGTGATGCTCCCCTCCCTGTGTCCATGTATTCTCATTGTTCAACACCTGCTTATGAGTGAGAACATGCAGTATTCTTGTGTCAGCTTGCTGAGAATGATGGTTTCCAGGTTCATCCATGTCCCTACAAAGGACATGAACTCATCATTTTTTATGGCTGCATAGTATTCCATCGTGTATATATTTTGTTTTTGGGAGGGAGCCTCACTCTGTCACCCAGGCTGGAATGCAGTGCAATGGCATGGTCTTGGCTCACTGCAACCTCTGCCTCCCCAGTTCAAGCAATTCTCCTGCCTTAGCTTCCCAAGTAGCTAGGATTACAGGCGCCTGCCACCATACCTGGCTAATTTTGTTGTATTTTTAGTAGAGACAGGGTTTCACCATGTTGGCCAGGCTGGTCTGGAACTCCTGACCTCATGATCCCCCTGCCTCAACCTCCCAAAGTGCTAGGATTATAGGTGTGAGCCACCACACTTGGCTTTCATGGGCTTTTGGTGAAGGCTTCTCACCCTGGCTTTTTTGGAGAAGGCTAACCTCTACTTGAAGTGCCTTAGCAGAGGTAAACACACCTCTATTTAGACTGTTCATTACTTCCTTGTCTGCTGAAAAGTTAACAGTCCTCAGAATTTCTACCTCTGGACTATAGAGAAGGAGTCTGGAGAAGGAGCCAGACTGGAAGGAACAAGAAAAAGCAGGTAGGCTGTAAGTCTGCCTGTCTTCGTGGTCCAGGAGACATAGCACTTTTGTGCAAATAACTCACTATCTTCCTGAGCCCAGCTATCACCAGACCCTTGGATGATAGAAAAACACAGGTTAGCTCACTGCAACATTGGTGTTATCAGTACTGCACAAAGTCCTCTTCAGCATATCACATTAGCACCATCTTATAAAATCCCGAGCAATCTTTTATCTCCTTACAGTCAGCTCCTTTCTTACTGACCTGCCCATTGCACTCTTTCAATGTATTTTCATATTTTCTTAAATAATTCTGCCTTTCTTTATCTGCAGCTGTCTTGGCAAATTCTTCTTATTGTCCATGCCACTGGTCCCAGATCACTTGCAGTATGGCCCTTTCAGGACATGGCCTAATAACAACTCTAGACTACTCTTCCTCACAAGTAATCTATATTCAGAAGAAAAAAAATAAATACTCTTTGCCCCTACAAACTCCTGGAATGTAGCGTGTCTCCACTTCAGAAACCTCTCCCTTATTCTGTCAGACATTCCTTTCTTCAGTTTTCTCAGGTTAGAATCAGACATGAGTCTACAGTTAGCCAGCAAAATACAGGGAACACATAGAACATTCTCTGAGTAGTTATCAAGGTGCAGGTACCCCATCTGGTACCCACAAATCAACAGCAGCTCTCTCCAAATTATCAACCTTTTATACTTTTGACAAGGTGGATCTCCTTTGTAAATCTTACATAGAGTCTAGTATCTGTGGAATGGGTGGAATGTAGAATTTGTATATATCTTAGTTTCCCAGTCCAAACTTAAATTTTCATTTCTCATTACAAATGCTTAATAATTTCCATCTTCATGTATGTTGTTGGCCTCTCTGGAATCTATCTATTCTTCCCCAGCTTGCTTATGCAAATCTGAGCTATCCTGCAAGGTTGCGCTCAAGTTCATCATATTCATGCTCCCTTGCCTGACTGTTTAAGATTTTCCAGCACTCTCTTTGGAAGCCCTGCACTACTTGCAAAAGTTACCGTAATCAATGCATGGAGTTTGCACTTAGCATTTATTTTTCATGAAAGACAAACACAGTCACCTTCATAAGATAGTGACTCTATGGCCTACAAACTTGGTTGTACCTGAAATATAAAAATATCTTTGAAAAACATGTAGACCCAAGGAGTGGCTTATGAGTCTAAGAAAAGTGAGACAAAGAGAGGTAAATGTTAGGAATGCATACTAGATTCAGTAAATTTCTCTGAATGAACACTCATCACTCAGAGTAAGAGGGAAGTATTAGGATAAAGCTGGTTCTTCTAATTCATATATGCTGAGTATTTCAAACATTCACTTTTTTAAACACTTGTATATAAAGAGGAGCTAGAAAACCCATTTACTTGAATCTAACATTCTTTTTTTCAGCTTTATTGAGTATAACTAACTAGTAATTGTATATTTGAATCTGACATTCTTAAATAAACTAAGCTCTCTATTGGAAGTTGAGGGACCAGAAAACATGTAACTCCCGTATGTTTTATTATTTACTATATATAAATATGCATATATAATATATGCATGTATCATAATAATTCATATTACTAATCAATAAGTAAGATAATCATAAAATCATAAATAAAATGAATAGCTCTTTTGCCTATGTATTGGTCAGAGTAAAATTTGTGACACTATATTTTAATACTTTAAAGTACAGTGATTATTTAGCTCACATTTTTCACAACACTTGCAAATGGTCATTAACCACCAGTGCAGGGACCAACTTTAACTTTAAAAAATGTCGTTGATTAATTTACAGAGCACCAGTTATTTTCTATTTTAATGACTGCTTGGATTTATGCATACCAATTATAATGCATAATGTTTATCTATGTTCTTCATCTTGTTACTTTTTATTTAAATAGAGGAAACTGTTGGAATAAAAAATTTTTTGAACAGATGCAATGCTAAGTGAACTTAAAGAGATATATATTTGTATATATACCTATGTATGTTATGTATATATATATATATATATATATGTATATATAAAATCATGCTCTTCTACTAAGTGCTACTAACTTTCAGAACGAAATATCCTGAAAAAATATAATTTTTAACCAAAGTAGCAATTTATAATTAGAAAATCATAAGTAAATCATTACTAAAATTGTAAGCTATGGAATCGTTAAGAAAAAAATAAGCATAAAACCATGACCTTCAACAGATACAGGGTTTATAAGTAAGGCTCTCTCACAAACATATACAAACCAAAAACTACAGGATATCAACACCAATTTCTTATTAGTTGTAGATACTTACAAAGTCTCTCCTATAATCAGTTTGTGAGAATACAAAAACTGATTCACCAAATAGATTACATTGTGCTCTTTATTTCGCACACAAATCTTGGTGGCTAAGTTGTGCTGGCTGAAAGAACTAGAATGGATTTCAAATTCTATCTCATACTGAGGATTTTTTTAAAAGTTTAAGAAAAATGTACCTGTTTTGGAAAAGTCCACTGAGTTCTACTTATTCAATTGGAAAGAGTAAATAAAATTCAACAGATAATTTGGTGTTTAGGTAGTCTCATACATAGAAATTCCTGTCACAATGAGAGATCATTTTTCTATCCTATTTAGTTGAATCAATAGAATTTATATTTATCTTAGCTTCATCTTTAGTGTTTTTGTAAGTCATAATACTGAAACAAGCCTTGAAATGGAAATGCAAGAAGTAAATTCAAGTGTCAGGTTTACTACTGTGTCTCTGAGTAAGTCACTAAGACTTTCAGAGTCTTCAGTCTCTTAATCTGCAGATGAACATAAAAATATTCACCTTGTTTATCCCATGTAACTAATGTAAGACTCAGATAAGCAATACTACATACGGAAAAGACACTGAAAAGTATTATTATCTAAGACAGAGAAGCACAGAAGCAGATCACAGGTTTAGAATGGGGTTCAAGTTCAATTCCATCATCACTAACAGTATACCCTTTAGATAAGTCACCAAACCCCTTCCAGCCTCAATTTCTTCCTCCACTAAATGAAGCAGCTTATTTTTAAGGTTTTTTCCATCTTTATAAGTCTGTGATCTTGTACTAGAAAGGCTAATAAGGAAATGCTCTAACATGCTTTTTTCCCCTATGAAAGTGACATACACTGATTAGGTGCTCATGATTAATTTTAGGATCTGTCTTGCAAATAAAAGAAAGTCATCATTTATTTGGTGGGAACAGGCTCACATCCCTTATGAAATGAAGTGTGGTATTAATTTATTAACTATATGTCAGAGTGTTCAATATTAAATGTAGGAAGGTGGCATTCGTGAAGAATTACAAGAATCATTACATGGTATAAAATCTGAGCATAAAACTAACATTGGAAAAGAATCTGCCCTTGAAATACAGAAAATGAGTCTGTACTACATTACTTACAGTCCATGTTAAAATCCACACACCCGATACAAACAAAAGATTACAACTAAACACTGAGGCACAGCTACCCTTGTCTGGCAGTTTGATGTCCTTTTAATTACTTGTTTTTCTGTAGTGCTAAAATTGGATTTTGTGTACACCACAACTAAACATAGAACAGACAAAGGACAGGCAACATAAGCTTGTTGCTGTAAGCGCTACAAAAGCAGGGATTCTTGTCTGTTTTATTCGCTGATGTATCCCAAACATCTAGAACACTGCCTGCAACATAAAAAGCACTGAATAAATATGTATTGAACAGATGAACTGACTTCCATTTTTTCCTTAAATACATAAGCTACATTCTGTTTATGACCTTTATTGATTCATGTTTATGTCGTTAACATGTTTCTATAAAAAAAGAGATAAACCACATGATTTAACCAAAGGTTGCCCTAATAAGAGAGATATTTTGGGATAACAATAAATGACCAACTCAAAAGCTTGAAACCTATCTGTTGCCTTAATATGATCTGAATTCCCCAAACTTCAAACCTTAGCATTATGCAACATACCCAGGTAACTAACCTGCATATGTATCCCCTGAATCTAAAAAAGAAGTTGAAAAAAAAGTAGTTTCTTCCATTATAAAACTACAAAATAAATAGGACAAACCCCAAAGCCAAAGAACTGCTCTCTTCATGTTACTAAAGAGAGCACTTCAAACAATGGAGGAAGAAATCTACCTATAATTCACAAAATGGGATTAAAAATACATGAAAAAAGAGCTATTAATAAATAAGCCTCTTGTGTTTCTTCCCTTTAAAACTCAAAACAGTGTGGTCTGCCTTGTGCCCACATCAAAGAAACCCAGTGAACTAAGAATAAGAGAAATGAAGGCTCAACTCAGTATCTCTCTCCTGGCGCCTAAACACATTTTACAAAAATATTCTTTGAACCAACAACAAACCCAGAAAACCAGAAACAGAACAGGAAGATAAACCCACAAGAGAAAACAACTATGACATTGCCACACCCCTTTCTAGTTCTCTCCAAAACATTTTTCATAGCAGATGAACACAGTAAGTCAAAGAGCTCTATTTTTAATGCATAAGTCTTGGTTGTGGCATAACAGATCAATGAGAACTCTTTTGTCTGCAGGAAAACACAAACCTATATCAGAAAGCATGTAAGTTTATAAAATAGCATGTTTGATAGAGAAAGCATCAAAATGAAAGAATGAATGAACCAGCAAGCAAATGAATATCTCTAAGAGGGAATTCTAGAGTAATTCAAGAAGTCACAATGTATAAGTGGGCTCATCAATTCTTAATATTCTCCTCATATGCTGTAACATCTCAACCTGCCTATATAAGAACTTAGGTTAAAAAGGAAGGAGAACAATTGAAAGGTGCTGAGACTAGTTGAAAATTCCCATAGTCAAGGGCAGGGAGTTATTCTGGAAGAGAACGGAGTAAATCCAGTGACAAAGGGAGGTAAGAAAAAGTAAAGCACCAGCACAGGTAGGCTGGAGAGACAGTCTTGGGAGAGTTTTGAGGAAACGTGGGGATAAGCCATCAAGTCACTTACCATGCTGTGATTCAGAAAGAGGATTTTAAATAAAATTTTGCTCCATTTATCAATGAAACTCCCATGCAATTTTTAAGAGGCTCTAGGAAAGATTTAAATTACTTTTTCAATATTTCTGTATGTCATTTATTCATTTATTTCACAAGTATATGATAGAGGCACTTGCTTGTGACTGTGTTTACATTGGCAGCCTCTGTAGAGATCAGCCATATGATGGAAGCAAGAAATTCCAGCTTTATGTAGGTTCCTGAAAGAAAATATCCAGAAGAGGAAGACTACAGTTGAGCCTTAAACAACATGGATTTGAACTGCATGGGTCCACTTATACATGGATACATTTCAATGACAGTTGCAAGTGTGCCTGCCTCTCCTCCCTGCCCTTCCACCTCTTCTGTCTCTACCACCTCCGCTACCCACGAGACCAAAAGACCAACCCTTCCCCTTCCTCCTCCTCCTCAGCCATCTCAACATGAAGATGAAGATAAAGACCTTTACTTAATGAATAGTAAATATATTTTCCCTTCTTTATAATTTCCTTAATAACAACTTCCCTTCTCTAGCTAACTTTATTTTAAGAATATAGTAGATAAAACCTAAAACACACAAAATATGTGTTAACCCACTATTTATATTACGGGTAAGGCTTCCAATCAATAATAGGTTATTAGCAGTTAAGTTCTGGGGGAGTCAAAAGTTATGCACAGATTTTCAACTATGTGGAGGGTCAGAATCTCTACCCTCTGCATTGTTCAAGAGTCAACTGTGTATTCTAATACTACTTCTTGTTCTGTTCTTTGAGAACATACTTATATAGAAAATGTGTTACAGTCATTATGGAAAACAGTATGGAGGTTCCTTTAAAACTTAAAAATAGAACTACCATATGATCCAGAAAGTCTACTTCTGGGTACATATCCAATGGAAAAACAATCAGTATGTCAAAGATATATTTGCATTAGAATGTTCATTGCAGCATTATTCGCAATAGCCAAGATACAGAATCAACCAAAGTGTCCATCCACAGATAAATGGATAATGAAAATGTGGTATATATACATAATAGAGTACCATTTGGCCTTAAAACAGGACTGTCTGTCATCTGTGACAACATGGATGAACCTCAAGGACATTATGCTGAATGAAAAAAGCCAGGAACAGAAAGACAACTACTGCATGCTCTCACTTTTACACGTGGCATGTAAAGATATTGAACTCATTGAAACAGAGAAACAGTTTAAAAACAAAAATACTGAACTCATAGAATGGTGGTTGCCAAGAGCTGGGGTAATTGGAGATGTTGGCCAAGGATACGAAGTTTCAGTTAGACAGGATGAGTGAGTTCTGAAAATCTATTGTATAGCTTTAATAATAATGTATTCTAATACATCAATAATAATGAATTAATAATAATGTATTCTGTACTTGAAAATTGCTAAGACAGTAGATCTTAAATATTCTCACCACAAAAAATTCTAAGTGTGAGAGGTGATGGGTATGTTAACCAGCTTGATTTAATCACTTCACAATATACACATATCAAAACATCACCTTGTACACCACAATTACATACAATGTGGTCTCAGTTGCTGTCAACCAACAAATGAACTTTCAGAACTCAACCATTCAACTTAGAGACTGCCTGTTCAAAGGACAACTTTTTCCCATAGCTAGTCATGGTGCTTTTTCATTCTCTTCCAAAGGTTAAAGTAAAGCACTACCAGGCCTCATGAATTTCTCATGACTTATGATTAAGTGCGACCAAATTCCAAGCACTATTTGACTGAGAAATGTCTTCAATCTAAATACACAGGCATCAAAACTGCCAACAATAACAACCCAAGGCTATTTCCATTATAAATTTGGTCTTTGCTTAAAAATAAAATTCCATGAAACTTCCCTAAGATAATGACCCACATAAAGCGCTTTCCACGATTAACAATGGCGTTTGTGCTCTAGTCGCTGCCAGGAAGGGAAGCATGAGTCTGGCTTCGGCCAGGACAGCAACAGAGGTCTCGTCTAAAAACAGAATACCATATAGCTCATTTTTCCAGATCTTCCAGGGGAAACCGAATGATGAGTGTGTTAATGTCTTTTTAAAACAATCTGTGAAATGCTTTTATATCCTGTGTCCTGATTACTGGCTGACCTATATATTTTTGGCATTGCTAGTGCCCTAGAGGGCCTGACGATTTGATGGGCAGTTAAGTCCTCAGTTAAGATGAATTTTGAAAAAGCTCAGATAAACAGACTAATTTCCTACAAAAGTATTTTCTTCTGATCTTTGAAATGTTAAAAGGACCACATCAGTGTATTATTTTGAGCAAGGAAAATTTTGCCTCAAAAAGACTGCCAGAGTAAACAACTAATCCCCGGCCAGTTGCACAAGCCAGACAAAGCACAGTTTCCAGGCAGAAGCAGCAGCTCTCTACCTAATGGGGCTGGGTGAAGGGGCACATTCACATAGATTTCCTGTGTAAATTATCATTTGTTTCTACCGTATATGGCTATTACAAAGCATGTTGTGAAGATCCAATAAGACAATGCACAGAAAATGTCTAGTGTAGCATCTGACATTATCATTATCATTACAATAGAAACACATTCTACCCATTGTTTGGATCAGTTGAAAAAAATGCAAAAGAAAAAGCTTCTTTTTTTCCTTTCTTTTTTTGCACCTTCATTTTTTGACCAGAGTATCTCTGTGCATCTAGAAAGTATTGTAATGTCATATTATATACTTAAATTTTTTAAATTTTCTTATAATCAAATATTTAAACCATTATTTTGTTAGCAACAAGCTAATGAATAGAACATGGAAGGTAACTTCTTAAATATTTATTATTTCTAAAAGGCAGCTTGTCCACTGGGCTTCTTTGGCAGATATTCAATTACCATTGTAGAGAACTAAAAGGAGCTTTAGGTATCATTTTAAAAACAAGGAAACTAAAACCCAAAGAGACTAAGGGAATGCCAGACCTAGTACAGAGAAAAGGGTCTACTTTGGATGCCTGTACAAATCTCTTTTCCCTAATCTTAGCTATTAATACATCAAAATGAGGCTCAGTCACCCCCAAGTCACTCTCAGATGGCATGATCATACAAATAAAGGGAAATTAACATTTGCAAGGTAAACACTGGCTGACTATTTCTACATAAATTACTGCCTTTAGTTCTCTCACAAAAACTTTGCAACATAGGTATTATCAGTGCCATATATATATATATATACATATAAAATTATTATTTATTTTTTTTCTTTTTTGGAGACAGGGTTTTGCTCTGTCACCCAGGCTGGAGGACAGTGGCCTGATCATAGCTTCATAGCTCACTGCAGCCTCAAACTCCTGACCTCAAGCCATCCTCCCACCTCTGCCTCCCAAGTAGCTGTGACTACAGGAGTGAGTCACAGAGCCTGGATAACCCTATGTTTAAGGTAAGGACACTGAAACCAATAAAGACCACAAGATCAGTAGTAGGCAAAGCTGGGTCTCAGATCCATGTCTAACCTAATTACAAAGCCTCAGCCCTTTTCAATATACTTCAGTGCCTGCTGGAAGGTTAAGTGAGTCCTCCAACACCCCCGTTATTGAAAAAATGTCACTTTTTCTAATTTTCTGGTCAAGTAGTTAAGCAGAAACTTTACATCCAAAGGATAAAAACTGTTCCAAGTTCACATACCTGTGGTGGAGTCAATGATAAAAAGGGATGACACATCTCCTGGAATAAGCTCATAAGCCACTGTCCCATATATCCCAGAGTCCCGATCAGTGGCGAGAACATTGATGATCTCGGAGCCTGGCTGGGTCTGACCACTGATACTTGTCACATAGGTTGATGGGTTAAACACGGGATGATTATCATTCACGTCCTCCAGGTCCACACGAACAAAGGCTTGGGCACTTAGCCCACCCTGGTGGATGAATGAGCAGTGATTACAAATGAGTTTGTGCTGAACACTGGGATATAGAATAATTGCCGATGACCCTAGAATAGATGTGAAACAATACAATTTGAACATATACACATTTTGTCATTTCAAAGGAATATGTATACATACATACACACATACACACACACATGCACACTCACAAACACATCCATATATTCATTTTATTTTCAACCTTGATGTATGAATTCATATGTAATAGCATGGTATGTGTACTTCACTGCTGGTTCTTAAGCATGGAATGAGATTTCCACTAACAGCAGCTGTGAGGCAAAAATTTCATAGTAGAGGCCAAATATATTCAAGGGAAGTTGTCCTGATGTCCAAAAAGAAATCAAAATCACTTTTATCCCTAAGATAATTTTTAAATGATTGCTGGTAAGTGCTAAGAAGAAGGTGTGAGGGAGCATGGGCGGGGTATGCCGCTGTGAAGCCCTCGCTAGGAAGGTACCACTGGCATGCAGACCAACCCACATGACTTCAGGTAACTAGACTTCAGTTACCTGAAAGGGTAACAGGCAGAGGAAAGAGCTGAGCCAAAAGGCCCTGAGGCAGGAGCCCAGTGTGCCTCTCTGGCCTGCTCAGCCGCAGCAAGGAAGCAGGAAGGGCTTAGGTCAGAGAGGCAGGAGCAGGTCACAGGGACTTCTGCAGATCTCTGGAAGGACCATGGCTCTTCCCCACAGGAGGAGTTTAAGCACAGGAGTGGCCTGATTTCACTGAGGTGTCAACACTGCTCTGGCTGCCGTGTTCAGAACAGACTAAAGGGCAGCAGAGTGGAAGGAGGGAGAACTGGCAGGAGGAGGCTCTTTGAATCAAGTTCAGACTGGATGGGGCCTGAAGGAGGACAGGAGCAGTGCAGGTACTCAACCCAGACACTTGGGACCGAATTTATTTGGGAATTTGGAATTTTTTAAGTTTTAGAAGGGAATACAGCACCTAAAGCAATGAGAAGTGGATCCCATACTGTTTATTTTGTGTTGCCTCCATCTAAAATCGAGAAGAAAGAGCAAATGAAGCAGAAGAAAATAATCCTCGGCAATTCTTACTTTTCTAAAGTAAAACACATGTTCCTACTTTAAAGCACCATTTTCCATTTCTATCGGGTGCATTTTGACACTTTCGTCTTTGACAAAAATCCTTGGTAAGTCACAACAGCCTGGGTTTTCTCACTCATGTATCCTCCCCCTCCTCATCTTTTGTTTCCTTTTTCTGCTCTGGCAGGGAGGCACAGAGCAAGGAGGAAAAAGGACAAGGAAGAAGAAGATTTGGCAAGAGACAGAGGGAGAGCTGCTGCCATGCAGACAGAGAGGGGGCGCTTGTTGACTGGGAGGGAGGGCAGGAAAGAAGGTTGTTTGGGATGAAGGTAAGACAACTCAGAAATGGCTCTCCTGCTCTGAGCTCTGAGCTCTGAGATGCCTTGTACTCCAGGCTTTGAGAACTGAAAAAGGATGGGGAAATACTTTAGAAATAGTATGATTTTCCATGTCCTGAGCTGAATAAAGTGCCAGAGCCATGCCGGGCATCAATTAGAATAAGAGAAATGGGGCTGGTTATGACTCCACAAAGAACAATGCAAGTTCATTCATCTGGCCTTCTGCTTAAAATGCAGGCTGGCCCTACATCTGCAGTCACCATAAGTAACCTGTACGTCTCCAGGTACGACCTGTAAGAGGGGACCGCAGACTGGTGATAAGCATATAGAAAATATTCCTTCACATCTGCCATAGACCCTGCTGCTGCTCCAAATGGCCTTTTTCTCAGTTTTGCTTTCCCTTTTCTCTTTCTTCCCTTTCCTCTTTTTTCTCTATTTCCCCTCAAATTCAAGAAGTCATTTAGGGTGGAGGTAAGAGAAGTATTGAAAAAGTAGGCAAAATATGAAGAAATGAATATTGCCCCAGCTTAAGATCTTTAAGAACAAAGATCCTAAATCAGGCAATGCTCTAAAAAATAAGCAAATGTTAGATGCACAAAGTAGGAAACGTATTGTCATCGAACAACACATTTTTGTTGAGGGTAAGGTAGGCGCACTAGTGGGGCTAGAGAGGGCTGGGCGTGTAGTGGCAGAGGCTAGACAGAATCTGGAGGACAGGCTTGGCATTCAGATTCCTCTCACCTGATTTAACTGCTAAGGAGGACAGACTTTATTCTACACAGCAGTAGACTCCATCAGTACTCCAACAGTATAAAATGTGGCGTGTACATTCTTTTTTTTGGAGACTGAGTTTCACTCTTGTTGCCCATTGAACGCTGGGGTTCAATGGTGCAATCTCGGTTCACCGCAACCTTCACCTCCCAAGTTCAAGCAATTCTCTTGCCTCAGCCTCCTGAGTAACTGAGATTACAGGCCTGTGCCACCATGCCTGGCTAATTTTGTATTTTTAGTAGAGACAGCCTTCTCCATGTTGGTCAGGCTGGTCTTGAACTCTTGACCTTAGGTTATCCACCCGCCTTGACTTCCCAAAGTTCTGGGATTACAGGCGTGAGCCACTGGGCCCAGCTACATTCTTTATAAATATATTTTTATCTGTTAATAAACTGTATATACATTTACTGTGCTAATGTATTATTTATATCATAAATATCAGAAAAAATGAAACGTAGAAAGACAGAATTCTAATGTCTTCTAAAACGCCCACACGGGACAACTATTGCTGTCCTTAATGAAGTGACAAGATCAAATCTATATTTTAGAAAGAGGTACCTGGGGTAGGGAAGAAAAGATGTATCTTCACACACAAAAAAAAAAAATACAGAAGTTCCTTAGACAAAAAGGTGGGAAAATGCTGAGTTCACCAAATTAAGTGGATGCATTCTTTGCCTCAGAACTTTTCACAGAGCCTTTTGCATGTACATTTCTAGAGGGAGTGAGTTCTGAGTTGTTCTCCACTCTTTTTAGGCCCCAGAACACCCTTTGGAAGAAACAGTTTGGAAGAAACCAGTTTCTCACAGAACACAGTGCGGGAAACGCTGATTTAAACTCATTTTCTCTCCATCCACTGAGAGTGTGCACTTCCCAATGCTGTGTAGCTAAATTTCTGTTCAGCTCATGAAAACTGTTTTGATAATGCAACCTCGTAAGAGATTCTGAGTCGAGCCACCCAGCAAAGCCACTTGCAGATTCCTGGCCCTTAGAAACTATGTGAGATCATAAATATTTGCTATTTTAAGCTGCTAGCTTCAGGAATAATTTGTTATACAGCAATAGGTAGCTGATACGTTTCATAAATCCCATGCGTCTTAATTTTCATACATCTTAATTTTGTCTTATCCTTTCTTTTTTCCACCAATGATTCATGTGGCATTTTTATTTCATTTTAACTATTTAATTGTTAGGATTATGGTAAGGAACCCAGTTCCCTCAGGTTATACTGTAAAAGATGAAAGTAGTTTGGGAAAGCTTCAAGCTTGAAAGTATACAATATTGGAGGGAGGAGGGTCGCCTAGGGCAGTCAGCAGAAGGAACATTTTCTACTGTTACTTCTACTTTGATAATTGTCTGCTTTCTACTCTCTTTGTTCTTGCCTTCTGAGATTCCTGAATAATAGAATATTAATATCTCTCCTTCACATCTCTTAGCTCTGGTGAGCTACTGTTTTATTCCAGTGAGCTTTCTATGTCAATGAACTCCAGTCTACATTTCATGATTCAGTGAACAAAGGTGAAAGGAAATGAGGTTCCAGGTTGTTAAGGGGGAAAAAAGAAACCTAAGTTGTGATATCACCAAATCCAAGAGAAGCGGCATTCAAAGAATATTTTCAAATTCATTGAGAGGATGAATATGACAAAAATAAATAAAGAATCCCAGGATATGGCACAACAGTAACTACAGAGAGAAAAGCAGCTTTATACAACAGGTGTAGAGGGAAAAATAGATCAAACAAAGATTGAAAAGTAAGAAAATGGAGACAACTATCTTAGTAGACTTGCTGTGAAGGAAAGAAGAGGAATAAAATGGTTTTCTGAAAAGGTACATGATATCAAAAGGAATCTGGGGTATTTTTTAAGATAGAGAATATTATCATACCCTGTATGCTTATGAGGGTCATTCAAAAGAATGTGATAAATTAATAATTCAGGAAAAAAGAGAAAATCATTACAGAAATGATATCTGTAAGAAGGCTAGAATGGATGGGACCCTAAACAGCAGAGAGATTTGCTTTTGTTGCAAACAAGGACATATCTAAAAAGATAACAGAAAAGAAGGCAAAGAATGTGAGTTGATATACAAATAAGTTAGTGGATTTGATGGCAGGAAGGTAAGACCTTCCTCTCTGAAGCAGACCTGTTATTTTTCTCCAAGTACATTCAGCTGCTGAGGTGCAAGGGCAGAAAAGGCAGTCAGATTTACACAGGGCTGGGGTTTTACCAGGAGAGTTCTACTGAATGGGGAAACTAAAAGGAGTTTGCAACTGAGTGACTTTAGTGATCGGTAACAAATCAATGATCTTAACATGGGAGAAGAATTATTGATTAGAGCAGACATGCTACAGTAAATTAGACAGAAAGATTAAAAATGCTTATCGGATATAGCATGCTTGAAACCAAGATGTCAAAGCTTGTGCAATTACTGGTGACAATCCTTGGAAAGGAGAAAGTCAAGGAACTGAGAGGCTCAGGGTGTTGGGTTTTTCAGTAAACAGATAGTAAGATCTCCCAGAATGGTGAGGAAACTGGTGAAGTGGAAGACTGTGAACAAGGGCTTAAAGTCCTAAGTAATAAGGAGGTCTAAATCATGACAGCAATAAAACAAAAGAGGAGGGGTACCTATGGTATAGACAGACAACAAGAACTTTAAAAGAAATTCATTTTTGATGGAGAAAGGAGTAAAAATTACTTGGTTGCTGCCCTGGGCAACAAGCAGGGCACCCAACTCACTACCTACCAGCTTGTGATTGGTGGAATATGGGCTTCTTTGAGAGACTGCAGAAAGGAATGGGTATCCTTGGAGGACAGGTTGTATTTAATCAGGGCAAGAAGTTAAAGGAACAGAGACCAGCTTAAGTTTATAAAGGAGTTTACTAAATAATGGACCATGAATTCCAAAGAGCATGGTGGAAGCGTTTGGAAGGGCAGAGAAGGCGGATAGGTATATTAGTCCATTCTTACACTGCTGTAAAGAAATACCTCAGACTAATTAATTTACAAGGAAAAATGATTAATTGGCTTATGGTTCTGCAGGTGAACAGGAAGCATAGCAGCTTCTCCTTCTGGGAAGGCCTCAGGAAGCCTCCAATCATGGCAGAAGGCAAGAGGAAGCAAGACATCTTACATGGTAGGAGCAGGAATGAGAGCTAGAGAGAGGAGGCGGCAGAGGTGGAGGTGGGGGTGGGTGTTGCTACACACTTTTAAACAAGCAGCTCTCATGAGAACTCACTCACTGTCATGAGAACAGCATCAAGAGGGGATGGTGCTCAGCCATTCACGAAAAGGCCATCCCCACGACCCAAATACTCCCACAAGGCCCCACCTCCAACCTTGGGGATTACAATTCCACATGAGATTTAGTGGGACACAGATCCAAATCACATCAGTAGGAGACTGATGAAAATTAAGGGATGAACTGGGCAGGGTAGGGAGGAGAATATGGACAATAATAAATGGCTGGGACACTTACAGATTAGAAGGAGGTAAAGGGGTATTGAAGATATGTTGGGATTCATCCTGGTCATATATTAAAGAATGGTGGGAATCCGAGATATGCTCCACACAATTTAGTTAGAAAACATGAGACTATGGGGAGATGGGGCAACTGCTTATTCCTAGAACAGGTGGAGGATGGCAATGAAGGAAATGAAAGGCAGGAATAAGCACTTGAACATTCGTTAGAAAGTGGAAGAACATAATCTATGAAAATAAAAATGAGCGTGCCTTTTTACTCAGCAAGTTTACGTTTTAGTAGTAACTGCATTGCACACAAACTGTAAGTACAACTTCAGTAGCCAAGTTTTCTCATGAATCTATACAGCAATGAAGAGCTCAGTCCATTTACTTCCTATATTGCTAGTCTGACAAAATCCTCCCTTAAATCTTGAGTGGTGAGATGGAGTTGAAATATCTTTATCTCAGACACATATGTCAGCTACAGTATTCGGGATGTAACAAAAAATAGAGATAGAGTGTTAATAAGCGTATACACCAAAAAAATCTATTTATTAAAAATGAATGGGAAAAGGAAACAGAAAATTAGATATAAGCACGGAATAATTAAATTACAGAGCTTTATTGTGAAAAACAACTTGATTGCCAATGTAATCTAATTGTTTGGTTCCATTGTGTAACTTTATAGCATTCTCATGACTTATGAGATAAATAGCAGCAGCAGTAGCAGCAAAAATAGAGTATTTCAGAAGGAAAATCAGTAGAACAGAAGTGACTCAGTTGAAAACAATATTGACAGTCATCACAAGGATAAATAGAGCAGTGGCAAAGAACAGCAGGCATATTTTACAATAAAAATTCCTCTATTGGCAGATAAAAATCTCTTAGTAGCCACCAGCAAAGGGTTCTCAGCAATTTTCTTCTAAAGGGCTTTCAGGACATTTATTAGAAAGAGAGAATCAGAGGAAAAACCATAGATTGGCAAGGTAATAATATAAAGTTAAAGGACTTCTGGCAAGGCTCAGATTAATGTTTTAAATAAATTCATTATGGTCTAGAATCCAACAATGTAAACCTAAAAGATCCTGTCTGAGTTAATTTATTCTTTGAATGCAGTCTACATTGCTTTCAGGGGAAGACTACTGAGTTATTACCAACCTTGTCATCTTTCTCCTTACCAACTTTTTTGACTATGCATTTCTGAGGGACATGTAGTGCTAATTAATGTGCCAAAGAATAATTATGATAGATGAAGAATCCATCCCGGAAAAACTCAGTTTATCACAGAAGAAATTCATGAGGGTTATGCAGTCAACAGAATAAGCACTGCACACTGGTTAACTGTATATTTGTATATATGTTTTATACATACATATATATATATATATATATACACTATATGTGTATACATACACATACACTGACATGAAAGCACATATGTTGCTTGCTCTCCATACATTCTGAAGCAAACATAAGGAATGTTGGAGGCAATTTTAGGTGCAGAGTGAAGGTTAGGGATTTGTTAAAAGCCTATGATGCAGAGGACTCTTCTAGAATTTGTCTCTTAAAATGCATCCTTGGGCTTGCACCAGGCCCTGTTTTCACAGGAATCTATTTCCAGGAAGGGATCTGCTTCCAAGAGGGTTCCCTCCTGCACACAGCTCCCTGCCTGGGTCTCCATTCAGCCTCACACCTGCAAGACAGGCAAGAGGGCAGGAAGGAGAAAACCACAGCCAAAACAAGGAGGGTAAGCAAACCCTCAGGAGAAAAGGAGACCTCGAAGCTCTGATAACCCATTACCAGACACCAGATGTTAAAAAGACTCAGAGTGTAGAAACATCACGTTCCTCACCTTCACCAAGGCTAACTGTGTCATTCTCTGCTCACTCCGAAAACAATGAATTGATCCTTTCTGGAGGTGAATATTTTAATGGCCAAAAACGTGCTTATATAACAACATCTGTATCTATAATACCAGAAAGGACACCTGAGTTAAAGTCAAAATTCCTAATGCATTTCTGGGGCACTATGCTCTCCAGGCTGGGTGGAGCATTGAGGTGACAGACAGCTTATGAGTGTTTGCAGGGGATCTTGCTTCTCCTGATGGACAGCAGTTCTACCACTACAAGGATCTCTGTCTTACACCTGTCTACCAGGACCTGGGAGCAAGTCAAATCAACAGGGGCTCATTTAGATCACAGTGGACAGCAGATGGTAGCCTGGAAGACATAACTAATTCTTTATGGTGGTTTACATGATAATAGAATATTTAAACTCATTATTCAATTCTAGGATGGCATTATATAATTATCTCAAAATCTATCAAGAATACATTTCTAAAACCTTGAATTAATATTTTGGTGTGTATCTATTGAGCTTCAAATAACTACATAGACTTGAATTAATGTAAATTTTGTTTACTTCTATTTTTTGTTTCCTACATATTTTCTTACATAGAACCAGGAATTCCTGACACCACCTGTTAAGGTATTGGCAAAAATCTAACCAAATATATCATGGGTATAGTATTGAATATAAAGGGCTTTACTTTAATGCTCGTTTGTATGTGTTTACTTGCAATAAATATATTTAGACTCATTATTTCCAAAAAATTTATGGCTTAAATAGGTGAAATATCTCACTAATTTCAAAAGAGAAAGATTAGACCAGAGAGGTGTTAGCAGGATCTGTCTATATAAAGGAGTGGTACGCAAATAAAAAAGAAACAATGAAAGTCTCCAAAACGTATAAGTGAAAAACATAAGTAAAGTCTCCAAAATAAAATAAGTGAAAAAAAAAATCAAAGTGCAAAACAGTGTGTATAATAGGCTACCTTTGCTGTAAAAAATGAAAATTGAACATGATGTTTCTAAACAGCGTTTGGAAATGCAAATGGTCAAGAATAGTCAAGACAATCTTATGTTAAGACAAAGCTAAAAGAATACACGATAAGGTGACCTATGATAAAGCTAAAATAATTCAGAGAGATGTTGCTAGCACTAAGGTGAATAAATAGGTAAAACTGAGAATAACCATTTCAGTAAGTGGTGCTGGGTTAACCGTAGGGAAAAAATAACAAAACTTCTTCCTGCTAGATTGAAAAAAAGTAAGTATGAAAGGTAAAACAAAAAAGTTTTGAAAGAATACAATAAGAGAACACCTTCATATCCCTAAGATAAGCAAATATTTCTTAAAAGAACACAAAAATCACTAGCTATAAATGGAAACAAACTGAGAAACTACTAAGCTCTATTACAATGAAGAACTTCTGTTCTTCAAAAGAAACCATTAAGGATAGAAAAGGCCAGCCACAGAATGGGAGAAAAATATATGCAATAAATATATCCAACAAAGGACTTTCAGGCCAAAAATGTAAAGAACTCATGCAACTCAGTAAGAAAAAGATTCAACAATAACAGCAGAAAATGAGTAAAGGATTTTCTTCTTGTGAAGAATAGACACTTCACAAAACAAATTATACAAATAGCAATAAACATGAAAAAAACTCAACTCATTAGGTATCAAAGAAATACAAAGTAAAACCCCAATGAGATATATCATTATGTAAGTACTAGTATTGCTATAATAGAAAAGGCATTAAATATGAAATGTTAATGAGAATGTGTAGCAAATAAAACTTTCATACTTTACTGGTAGGAGTGCAATTCTACTCCTAAGTATATACTCAAGAGAAATGCTTACATTTGTCCAATATATTGCACATATAAGAATGTTAAAAGAAGCATAGCCTAAAATGGATACCTTAAATTACAGAATAGATTAAAATTATTATATATTCATATAAAGACATACTATAAACCAATAAGAATGAGTAAACTATTGTTATACACAACTTTATAAGTGATCCTAACAAATGTTCAGCAAAAGAAACTCAATAGAAACACATACTGTATGATTTGATTCACTGAAAGCTGAAAAAAAAATTGGCATACTAATGCTTGAAGTATGTGGGGTGGGGGAAGGAGGGAGGACAGTTGCAACAAGAGGCAAAGAGGGGGCTTCTGGGTTCTGGTCATGTTTTCTTGTTTGCTTTTATGGGTCTGTTCATTTTACAAAAATCCATTGAGCTATACACTTATAATTTGTGCAGCTCTCTGTATGCATTTCATATGTCAGTTTGAAAGTTTAACAACAACAAAAAAGACATAGGAATCAAAATGAAGGTGCCTTCACTGAATCAAGAATGGGTCAATTAGAACACCAGAAAGGATAAGGTCAACAATGTGTTGAAATACATCAAGTTTTTTAAAATCCAGGAATTTATATTCAAACTAGGAAAAAACTTATTATTTACCTTTGGAGACGATTAAGACACCAAGTTACTATTCAAAACAATTGCTAAAATAAAAACAATCAAGTCTTATCCCACATTTCCTGTATAAATTATACTAAAGAGTAATCAAATAGTTGCTGTGAGAACACTTTCCTTAGTTAAAGAATTCCAGATCGCCATAAAAACCCTAGAAGAAAATCTAGGCAAAACCATTCGGGACATAGGCGTAGGCAAGGACTTCATGACCAAAACACCAAAAGCATCCGCAACAAAAGCCAAAATAGACAAATGGGACCTAATCAAACTCCACAGCTTCTGCACAGCAAAAGAAACAGTCATTAGAGTGAATCAGCAACCAACAGAATGGGAAAAAATTTTTGCAGTTTACCCATCTGACAAAGGGCTGATATCCAGAATTTACAAAGAACTAAAACAGATTTACAAGAAAAAAACTAACAAGCCCATTCAAAAGTGGGCGAAGGATATGAACAGATACTTTACAAAAGAAGACATACATGAGGCCAACAAACATATGAAAAAATGCTCATCATCACTGGATCAGAGAAATGCAAATCAAAACTACATTGAGATACCATCTCACGCCAGTTAGAATGGCGATCATTAAAAAATCTGGAGACAACAGATGCTGGAGAGGATGTGGAGAAACAGGAACACTTTTACACTGTTGGTGGGAGTGTAAATTAGTTCAACCATTGTGGAAGACAGTGTGGCGATTCCTCAAGGACCTAGAAATAGAAATTCCATTTGACCCAGCAATCCCATTACTGGGTATATATCCAAAGGATTATAAATCATTCTACTATAAGGACATGGGCATACAAATCTTCATTGCATCACCATTTACAATTGCAAAGACCTGGAACCAACCCAAATGCCCATCAATGATAGACTGGACAGGGAAAATGTGGCACATATACACCATGGAATATTATGCAGCCATCAAAAACGATGAGTTTGTGTCCTTTGTAGGGACATGGATGAACCTGGAAACCATCATTCTCAGCAAACTGACACAAGAGCAGAAAATCAAACACCGCATGTTCTCACTCATAGGTGGGTGTTGAACAATGAGAACACATGGACACAGGGAGGGGAGCATCACACACTGGGGTCTGTTGGGAAGAAATAGGGGAGGGACAGTGGGGGGTGGGGAGTTGGGGAGAGATAGCATGGGGAGAAATGCCAGATATAGGTGATGGGGAGGAAGGCAGCAAATCACACTGCCACATGTGTACCTATGCAATAATCTTGCATGTTCTTCACGTGTACCCCAGAACCTAAAATGCAATAAAATAAAATTAAATTAAAAAATAAACAAACAAATAAAATAAAACAACAAAAAAAGAATTCCAGATAATCAACGCAAAAGGAATAATAGAATTCAAAAGTTACCATTTTTCAGCGTCTAATAAAATAATGGCATATGTCTGCTGATGCAATAAGAAGCACATGGCATCACCTAAATGAATCTGAAAACAATCAGCTCTCTATCTTTAATGTTGGTTCATAGGAAATAGAGGGAATAGAGGAACACGGTAAATGAATCCCAAGGATGTAATCAGCCACATTTAGTATGTGGAAAATTTACAGGACAAATGATTTGGTTTTTAAAAAGGCCATAGTAGAAAAGGTAAGAGGCCTCACTGTAATAGATGGAAACTTAAAGAATATATCAATCAAATCAATTTGTGAACTTATTTGGATCCTCATTCAAAGAAATCAACTATAAAAGACATGTTTAGATAATCGAGAAAATTTAACATAGAAAAGATATTAGATATCATTAAAGTATTATTGCTAATGTTTTCTAGTTCCGTTTTTTTGAAGTCATTATTTTTTAGAGATACTATTGAATTATTTGTGGGTGAAATGATATGCTTGATATTTGCTTCAAAAAACTCCAGCAAAGGAAAGAGGTAGTGCCACATGCAACAAAATTAGCGAATTGTTGGTAATCATAGGTCCTTTGTGATGTATACACAGTGGCTCACTTGTGATTATGTTTAAAACAGACTTCATACATAAAATCTTACCCCGTCCGTAGCTTTCACCAGGAGATCATAGGTAGCTGGATCTCTTTCCCTGTCGATATCTTGAGAAACACATATTCGCCCATCATGAGGGTCGATTCGAAATGCCTGAGGTGCTTCATAGCTCAGGAATCCATCATAAAGAGAATACTCAATAAAGCCATAGAGTCCTGAATCTGCATCGGAGGCTGTCACCTATGAGACAGGAGGGTGATCAGGAGGAAACAGAAATGCTAGCATTACTTTTTAGTTAGTCATGAACTATTACACTAATTTGTACAACCACATAACCCTCATAGCTATTCACAAAGCCTAGTCTTTGGTTTTCTATCTCTTTCCTCACTTACCTTCTGTGATAATCCCCCCCACTTTCCTCTTTTCTTTGTGAGTTCTCCTTTTCAATCTCTTTTGCCCACTCCCATCTTTTCAGATGATTTCTGAAGGTTTAAGGTCCTTAGGGCTCAGCCCTGTGTTCTTTTGTCTTCTTATTTCATTCACTACACCTAACTAATCTCATCGAATCCTAAAGATTTAAAAGTCCTCATCGAGTTAAGGATTTGACAACCAATCTGTTGATTCCCTCTCATACCTAGGCCTTCGAGTGATAGGCTTGATACTTCCCACCTTTGAGAGCAGCAAGGGGAGGGCAAAGAAATCAAGACAGTAAATGCTACTATTCCTAGAAACCCAATCCCAGTGAGAGAATTCACCATGGAATGTGAGAGTAGAGTCTCCCTGGCCAGCTTTCCTTCTGGGAGTAATGTCCCAGTCAGGGCCCTGCACAGTGGAGTAGCATTCAGTCTGCAGGTGCCTGTAGGCACACAGGGAATGAAATACAGCCCATGCTGTGCCTGCCAAACAGGCACAATCATTGACATGCCCAGAGGAAAGGGCACCTTCTTCTTTTGCAGTAAGTACCACTTATGTTACCAGCAGTCCTGTGTCTGGTAGAAAAGATGAAGCAAGTAAAATGATGAAAGCACTTAACTTATTTATACTAACTGTGGGAGTATATAGTGAGAAATACAACAGGCTCTATAAAACTCAAAAAATTCTTGAGCTCATAGGCTCATGATAGATAATGCTTTTAATTTACAACCCAATTAATAGTACATCTACATAGCATTTACAGTAAAAGAAGCACTTTAAGGAAATATAGAAAGGAAGGGTGGAAGAGAGGGAGGGAGGGAGGGAGGGAAGGAAGGAAGGAAGGAGGGAAGGAGAAGGTAAGGGAAGGAAGGAAGAAAAGGAGGGAAAGAAGGAAAAAAGAAGGAAAGGAGGGAAGGAAGGAAGAAGAGAAGGAAGGAAGGGAGGAAGGAAGGAAGAAAGGGTGGGAGAGAGGGAAGGAGGGAAAGAAAAGGAAGCAAAGGAGGGAAGGAAGGAAAGAAGGAAGGAAGGAAGGAAGGAAAGAAGGATTCTATGCTACAAAACAGGTACTCTTATAAGTGCTTAAAATACATTACATACTTACAACCCACAGGTACTAATATTCATTCTTCGGATCAGACAAGTCAGGCTCGGAGAGTTTATATAACTGGCCAAATGTCACATAATGAATAAGTGTCAAAACTGAGATTCGTATCCAGGCAATTGGCAGCAGAGGGCATGCTCTAATGACCGCGATCTATATGCTGCCTCCCAAGTCTGAGACCTTGTCATTTAATCTTTTATTTATTGAAAAATCAGCTCCCAAATCTCCTGACCTTCTTCAGATGCATGTGCTAGGTTATGTGCAGCACCATTCCAAGTAACTGTTTACCCCAAGTACCTGTTTCTCACCATATCATTAACATGAAGAAAGGCAACTAGTAGTGGCACCTATGCTCTCAAGTCTTAGCTGAACCTTCTATTCCATGTGATCCAGTTCCAACTGGGTTCTAGAAAGCAGAAATATAGTTAAAGTGACGACAATTGGAAATAAAAGAGAATTAAGCAGATCAATTCAGAACGTCCAACTTCCCATTAAGGGACATCACAGAAAAAGAGAAAAAAAAAAAAAAAAAAAAAAAAAAAAAAAAAAAAAAAAAAAAAAAGATGTAAAGAAGCAGGTATATTTCTTTGGTTCACAAGAACACATATGGACAAGGTCCCCAAAGTCACTCTGATAGAAGAGGAGAGAGATGGAAGAGGCATTCTGGCTTTTAATTTCCTCAGTCCAGAAGTTGTGCTCAGCTCACATTCCCTTGGGCAGAACTAGTTATGTGTCCCCAGCTTAGCTACAAGGGAGGCTGAGCAAAGAAGAGAAGCCTAAGGATATTTGGTGCACACAAACAGTCTCTGCCACACATGTCATGTAATCTAGAATATATGAAGACAGGCACATGAGATTATGTAGGTCTCTAAGCAGAGGTAGTGAAACTGAAGCAAGTGTGAAGTTATGCCCAGAAGTGGCTACCCAATGCCACCCTACTATAGATTTAGTTTTGGAAAATAACTCTGGCTGTCCTATATATATTTGTAAGGCTTTTAGGAGGGAGGCAAAAATAAAAGACAATCTCGTCACCTATAATATTTGTGCTGCTATTATACGTATTTAACTCTACACTGAAAACAAAATAATTAGCCTTTCATCAATACAATGTACATGGAGGATCTACACCTTAATTACAGTACTTCCCAAATAAAGCCTTATCCTGCCAACATGTTCAACAAAAATTCTCAATAAACCTGCTCCTTCACCCTATTCTATCTTGAGCATATAATTAGAATGTGACTTTTGAAACACTTTGAAGTAGTCCAGCTTAGTGGTTCTCAACTAGGGACAAGTTTGCCCCGCAAGAAGACATTTAGTATATCTAGAGACATTCCTGGTTGTCACAACTGGAGAAAGGTTTCTATTGTCATTTAATGGGTTAATGCCAGAGATGCTGCTACAATGTATTATATAACATCCTGCAATGCATAAGATACACTTCACAACAAAGAATTATCTGGCCCAAAATGATAGTAGTGCCTAGATTGAGAATCCCTGGGCATAATGAAACTCTTACCAATTGGCAGTGTTATTTTCCCATTTTAATTGTCTAATTTTTAAATTGATGATACAGCCTTTAAATTTATCTTCCCTCTCATCTGTTTCATATTCTGTAGCAAAACTGTTCATCCTGTGTAACCGTCTAACATACTTATGCGTTCTTCTCATCACTTCTTCTCATATTGTGATTCTTCTCATCAGCTAGGCTAAAGCAGAAAATCCACAAATTTCCCCACTACAAAGACCTGAACTCCAAATATATTTGGTTTATTCTATTCTGACAGCTGTTAATAATTTAGAAGTTTCAAGTTCCTGAAGACACCAAATATATCTTCTAAAACCATATGGTATTCTCAATAACTTTGGCTTCATTGAAAGACATGTACAATGAACTTTTAAATTATAAAATTAATTCTTAGCATTTAATAGTATATATTAATAAGTGATTCGGCTTGTCTAAAACAAATTTCCTTATTACCACTTTCAAGATATTTTTTTCATCTAAACTTTTGGCAAAGCAAAATATAAAGAATCAAGAGTAGGATAAGAATATTGATCTCAATTTATGTTAGCAGTTCATATTCTGAGTTTCAGAATCATAAAAATAAGAATGTTTTTCTCCTGGTTGTGACCAAATACCTAAAAATATTGACCTAGAATTCCCAAACAACATATCCCACCTATTGGGTTTTGAATTCCTAGGATTAATATCGGGTCTTGAATGCCTAGAATTTGACATCTTTCTAAAATTTACATTTTTCAATATCCATTGACTGACATGCAAAATTTAGGCAAATTGAATAATAGAAAATGGAAATGGCTTTGTCAAAACTTCAAGAGGAATCGTGCTCAGTTAATAAGCTCCGTGGGTCCTTTCTCCAGAGATGGTTACATAAATTGAAGCAAGAGGCACCTGGCCAAACTCTATTATCGCAGTCTCATGGTGGTGATTGAGCACCAAGAGGAGATCTCAGGAGGATTTTATCCCTCCGTCTACTTACTGAGCCACATTACAGCACTCTCAGTAACATATCTGTGTTCTTCATCCCAATCTCAATTTACCTGTTTTAAACAGAGGTGAATCTGATACATTTTACTGTAAATTTCTACCAACTCAGAACTGTTCTCCCTGAGTCTTATCTTTCACAAGTTTCATTATAACACATTATAAAAATTATAAAACATTATAAAAATGCAAAATATCAATATAATATTTAAATCCCCCAATTCCAATATTAGCTTTCTGAGATTTAAATAATTTTTATCACACAAGGATGCACTCTCACCACTCCTATTCAACATAGTACTGGAAGTCCTAGCCAGAGCAATCAGGCAAAAGAAAGAAATAAAAGGCATCCAAATAGAACAAGAAGCCAAATGATCTCTCTTTACTGACAATATAATTCTATACCTAGAGAATTCGAAAGATTGCCAAAAAGCTCCTGGAACTGATAAACAACTTCAGTAAAGCTTCAGGATACAAAACCAATGTACAAAAATCAGTAGCATTCCTATACAGCAATACTGTTCAAACTGTGAGCCAAATCAAGAACACATTCCCATTTACAATAGCCACCAAAAAGTAAAATATCTAGGAATAAATCTAACCAAGGAGGTAAAAGACCTTTACAAGGAAAACTACAAAACACTGCTGAAAGAAATCATTGATGACACAAACAAATGGAAAAATATTCCATGCTCATGGATCAGAAAAATCAATATTGTTAAAATGGCCAGACTGTCCAAAGCAAGCTATAGAGTCAATGCTATTCCTATCAAACTACCAATGTCATTTTTCAAAGAATTCTAAAAAAAGTATTCTAAAATTCATATGGAACCAAAAAAGAGCTCAAATAGCCAAAATAATCCTAAACAAAAAGAAGAAAGCTGGAGGCATTACATCACCCAACTTCAAATTAGACTATAGGGCTATGGTAACCAAAACAACATGGTACTGGTACAAAAACAGGAAGAGACCAATGGAACAAACTAGAGAACCCAGAAATAAAGCATCATACCTACAGCCATCTGATCTTCGACAAAGTTGAATATGCAACGAGGAAAGGACTCACTATTCAACATATGGTGCTGGAATAGCTGGCTAACCATATGCAGAAGATTGAAACTGGATCCCTACCTTTCACCATATACAAAAATTACAGGAATTTTAATTTCAACTGGATGACTTTTAATTTTAATACACAATAATCCACCGTGTACAAATATTTAAATGGATTAAATATGTAAATGTAAGGCCTCAAACTATAAGAATCCCAGAAGAAAACTGAGGAACAACATTCAGGACATTGGCCTTGGCAAAGAATTTATGACTAAGTCCTCAAAAGCAACTGCAACCAAAACAAAAATTGACAAGTGGGACCTAATTTTCTAAAGAGCTTCTGCACAGTATAAGAAACTTTTAACAGAGTGAACAGACAACCCACAGAATGGGAGAAAATCTTCACAAACTATGCATCTGACAAAGGTCTAATATCCAGAATCTATAAGGAACTTAAATAATTCAACCAGCAAAAAACAAAAAAACCATTAAAAAGTGGGCAAAAGACATTAACAGGCACTTCTCAAAAGAAGACACACAAACAGCCAATATACATACGAAAAAAATTGCTCATTGTCACTAATCATCAGAGAAATGCAAATCAATACCACAATGACATACCATCTCACACCAGTCAGAATAGCTTTCATTGAAAAGTCAAAAACTAACAGATGCGGATGAGGCTATGGAGAAAAGGGGACACTTATACACTGTTGGTTAGAATGCAAATTAGTTCAGCCACTGTGGAAAGAAGTTTGAAGATTTCTTAAAGAACTACCACTCAGCCCAATAATTCAATTACTGAGTAAATATCCAAAAGAAAATAAATCATTCTACCAAAAAGACACATGCACTTGTACATTCATAACAGCACTATTCACACCAGCAAAAACAAAGAATCAACCTAGGCACCCATCAATGGTGGATTAGACAAAGAAAATGTGGAACATATACACTATGGAATGCTACACAGCCATTAAAAAAGAACAATATCATGTCCTTTGCAGAAACATGAATGCAGCTGGCTGCCATTATCCTAAGATAATTAACACAGGAACAGAAAACCAAGTACTGCATGTTCTCACTCATAAGTGGGAGCTAAACATTATGTACACATGGGTATAAAGATGGGGACAATAGACACAGGAGACTACTTAAAGGGGAAGGGTGGGAGAGGGTTGAAAATCTATCCATCAGTTACAATGCTCACTACCTGGGTGATAGGATCAATTGTACCCCAAAATTCAGCATCACGCAATACACTCACATAACAAACCTGCAGATGGTAACCCTTGAATCTAAAATAAAGGGTGAAATTACAAAAAATAAAGTAAAATGCAAATAATTTTTATTACTTCCTACATATTAACATCTAGGTAAGAATTCCTCCCTATGAATATGTCACAAACACAGGAGGCAAATTGAAATCACTTGTCCTTCAAGGCAAGTTTCCATGGCTTCTGGATGTTCTACAAGTGAAATGGATCTGCTTGCATCCCCCCTCATCAAGAGAGCCCCCTTTTATGTGGGCGAGGCTTCCTCCTCTTCAACATCAATGGTCAGCCTTGTGGCAGGCCACCTGCCCAGCCATTTATATCAGTCGGACCAGACCCCACCCAAAAGGCATTATGTGACAGTGTTGGTCATATTTCTTCTATCTACTCCTAAGCAACTGTATACTTAACTCAGCAAAAGTTGTGAAAAAAAATAAAAAGGTCTCAGAGCCCAATAAAAAAGAGCAATAAAACACGTTTTCTAGTGGGAAAAAATGGCAGCACTTGAGATGAAATTTAAAATTAAATAATTTTAATTTTTTCTTTAAATTTTTTCACTTTAATTTTTTCTTGTTACAATTTCCCATTTTTCTACCCACAAGCATATAACAATTTGTTTGAAGAAACAAAGTTCTTAACACAACACACACACACACACACGCACACACACACACACACACACACACACACACAGAACTTGAAATAGAAAAGAAGAAAAAAATCATTAAATAATGTTTTACATTTGAGGCACTGGTCAACCCCTGATCCTACAGCTGAAATAGGACTATAATATTCCAGGGGAGCTTGGATTCAGCACTGGGGACCACAACTAATGCAAGTATGGCACTCTCTGAACACCACTTGGCAAGTTCACCAAGTTCTAAAGTCTAATGATTGAGGCTTGATCCTTATTCTTTGAATCATTTGGCAGCCTTTTACACAGCTAGTCATTGCCTTATTATTGAAACACATCCTTTGTCAGACACCATGTTATGGCCCTCCTCCTCCCGCACCACCTTACTGACCTCACCTCAGTTTCCTTCACTGGCTTTGTGTTCTTTTCCTGGCTTCTGAACACCATAGCACTCCAGAGCTTGGTCTTGAGACTACCTCTTGTCAGTCCACACTAAGTGCTTGTAAGGGACTGAATGTCGGCTCCCAAAAAGCTCTGTCAATATTCTAATCCCCAGAACCTGTAACCATTCTCCTATTTGATAATGGAGTGACTACTACCTTATATGGCAACAGACACAACTAAGTTGAGGATTTTGAGAGGAGAATCTTATCTTTGCTTATCTGGATGGGTCCTAAATCCAAGAAATGTCCTTACAAGAGGTAGTAGAGGAAGGTCTGTGCAACAGAAGAGGAGGAGGCAATGTGACCACAGAGGCAGAGAGTGAAGTGATGTGGCCACAAGTCAAGGAACACCAACAGCCACCAGAAGCTGGAAGAGATAAAGAATGGATTGTGGTCAAGCGTGGTGGCTCACACCTGTAATCTCAGCACTTTGGGAGGCTGAGATGGGTGGATCACTTGAGGTCAGGAGTTCAAGACCAGCCTGGCCAACATGGTGAAACCCTATCTCTTCTAAAAGTATAAAAACTAGCTGGATGTGGCAGTGGGCACCTATAATCCCAATTACTTAGGAGTCTGAAGCAGGAGAATCTCTTGAACCTGGGAAGTGGAGGCTGCAGTGAGCCAAGATCATGCCACTGGACTCTAGCCTGGGCAACAGAGGACGACTCCATCTCAAAAGAAAAAAAAAAAAAAAGATTGTCCCCAGAGCCCCTAGAAGGAGCAAAGCCCTGCTGGACTGCAGAATTCTCGTCTCCAGAACCGTGAGAAAGGATTATTTCTACTGTCTTCAGCCACCATATTCTTGGTAATTTGTTCTTGCAGCCCTAGGAAATTAACACACTCCCCGAGCGCTCTGACCAGCCTGCAGCACTACACCAGTCTCTGTGCCAATGACTCCCGATTTTGAATCTCTGTCTGGGTTCCAGACTCTGCATCCTCCTATGCCAACTCACACCTCACACCTCCTCTCAAGTGGCTAATTAGCATTTCAAATGCAACCTGCTCAAAGGCAACTCCTCATTCCCACCTAACTGCACCCCACAGTCTGCTACCCTCCCAATAGTTTTAGTGAACAATATCACTATTCACTTTCTGCTACATGCAGTCAGAGAGATACTGTTTGAAATGACACCAAATCCTATTACTCCCTTGCTCAGAATCTTCTAACAGCTTCCAATCCTACCCAACATAATCCAACTCTTTAATCTGACCCCTGGATACTTCTCTGATCGCATCCCCCACTCCTCTCTGACTCCCTCACTCCCCTGTAGACACACCAGTCTCCTCCACAGTCCTGGAAAACACTGGCTTGTTCCCACCGTAGGGCCACTGTACTTGGTGTTCTCTGTGCCAGCAAGGCCTTTCCTCCAGCCTTCAGTACAACATGCTCAGGTCTCTTTACTCTTCTTACACCTAATCACACAGGCCTTGCTTGATGCTCTAGTCAAGAGTGTCACTTTAACTCTGTCTCACCCTTTTTTTCTTAACCCTGTTTTGCTTTCTTCAGAGAACTTACCTCCATGTTATATTGCATTATATATTTTTATTTATTTGTACATTGATAATAACATGTCTTCCCCACTGAAATTTAAGCTTTGGGACAAACGTTACGCTGATCTTGCCCCACCCCTAACCACCCCTGCTGCATCGCCAGCAGCCACAGCACTGGTGGCTACTTCATACTAAAGTGCTAGAAATGTTTGTTCCATGAATTAATGAATCTAATACCATGTATAGGATACAAGCACGTTTAATAAATAACCTTCATGACTATTCTCTCTAATTGCTCTTCAGAGGAAATATATAAGAACAAGATGTTTCATGACACTCATTGAACACTCATTGAGGAATCATTTTTTTACTCATAAAACACAATCTACTAGTGAAGCTACATCATCATAGAATAAGATCCATAATACTTTTTCAAAGCCACTAAAATGCTACAACTAAAATCAGCTAGATGAAAGAAAAAGAAAGAAAGAAAGAAAGAAAGAAAGAAAGAAAGAAAGAAAGAGAAAGAAAGATGAAAGAAAGAAAGAGAAAGAAAGAAAGAGAAAGAAAGATGAAAGAAAGAAAGAGAAAGAAAGAAAGAAAGAGAGAGAGAGGGAGGGAGGGAGGGAAAGGAGAGGAAGGAAGGAAGGAAGGAAGGAAGGAAGGATGGAAGGGGGAAGGAGGGAGGGAAAGGGGGAAGGAGGGAGGGAAAGAGGGAAGGAAGGGAAGAAAAGGAGGAAGAAAGGGAGGGGAGGAGGGAGAAAGGGAAGGGAAGGGGAGGAAGGGGAGGAAGGGGGAAGGGGAGGAAGGGGAGGAAGGGGGGAAGGAAGGAAGGAGAAAGTGAGAGAGAAAGAAAGGAAGGGAAGGGAAGAGAGGAAAGAAAGAAAAAGGAAGGAAGGAAGGGAAGGAAGGAAGGAAGGAAGGAAGGAAGGAAGGAAGGAAGGAAGGAAGGAAGGGAAGGAAGAAAGAAAACTATCTCAAGGCCTGTGAAACTGCTAAGATGTTGGAAACAGAACATCTTTTAAAAGGTATTATCTTTTAAAATGTATATTCAGAGAGACTCACACAGCTATTAGATGAATAAGCTGAATATATATCCTCACTTTACAGTCCAAAAAAGTTGTTAGAATAACATGTTTTTAATTGGCTTAATTGAAGAATGAGTTTAAGGAATCACAAATCCTACTACTTAATTATTGTCCTTTCTCCCCACCTCAAAAAAGCAGTCTAAGGAAATTTTGTGAAAGGAGACCAATGGGGCTTAGAGGGATGGAAAGTAACATGTCCTATCATAAGGTGTCACAAAGTAAACAATTAAAACAGTGTGATCTAATAAAAGAATTGGCAGATAGATCAATAGAACACAAAAGCAAGACCTGAAACAGATCCTACTAAAACTAAAATTGCATATGACAAAGAGAACCACTGAAGAATGTGGGTTTGTTCACATAAATTGCTAGAAAAATTCGCAAAGTACATGAGGAAAAATCAGATGTTAATCTCGCACCAAAATAAATTCTATACCAATATGTTAAAAGTAAATAATGAAATCATTTAAAGCACAAAGAATATATAAAGAAATATTTGGCTGATCCTTTCATTGGAAAGAAATTTCAAAGCAAAGAAGAATTTCAAAATTAAAACAGATCACAAAGGAAAAAGTCAATAAATTGACTACATAAATGCTTAAACTCCATTATGTCAAAAGTATACACAAAAAAATTAAAGGAAAATTAGGTATGCTATCTGCAACAAATACATATTAATATATTAATGTGCTTAATATAGAAAGAGGCCTTTAAAAAGAAAAATAATCCAAATTGCTCAGTAAAAACAAATGGCCAAAGGACATGAACAGATAATTCATAGAAAAATGTATTTAAGATATTCAACTTCACTTGTAATTAAATCAATAAAAATAAAATAATACTTTTGCATTCCAAATTGGCAATCATTAAAATAATGATTACATTGTGGGAAGATGTATTAAGTATATGCTTATTTTTGCAGCCCATCTGAAAAGTAACTTTGTGTTTACCACATATACATGTTAAACATTCTCCAAAATCTAAAAATATCCATCTCCTTGACTCTCTTAGCATATTTCTAAGAATATACATAGAAAGATATTTGTATGAAAAACATACGGTGTAGCATTATTTATTCTAAAATCCAAATGTCCAATCAGAAAAGAGTTGTTAAATAAATTAAAATTCATCCATAAAAGATAATTCAATGTGGGCATGAAAACCGTATATTTAAAGGCACAATAAAATGTTCACAATATTGTGGTAAGAAAAAAGACAACTAAAATTTACATATAAAAATCCAATTTTTCCAAAAAAAAATGTATATAATTTAAAACTAAAAGGAAATAAGCCAAGTATTAAGTAATTTAATGTGGGGAATAAGTGATTTTTATATTTTTATTCCATTCATTTCTTCCCCAAATTTTCAAAAATAAATGTAATTTTATGGAAACATTATTATGAAAGAGAAGATGAGCGGCCTGGCACGGTGGCTCATGTCTGTAATCCCAGCGCTTTAGGAGGCCAAGGCGGGTGGATCACGAGGTCAGGAGATCAAGACCATCCGGGCCAACATGGTGAAACCCTGTCTCTACTAAAAATACAAAAAATATTAGCTGGGTGTGGCGGCACACACCTGTAGTCCCAGCTACTCGGGAGGGTGAGCAGGAAAATCGCTTGAACCCAGGAAGCAGAGGCTGCAGTCAGCTGAGATTGTGCCACTGCACTCTAGCCTGGTGACAGAGTGAGACTCTGTTTCAAACAAAAAAAGAAAATGAGCATCAAAAAATATTAATCGTAAAAATAAATTGTATTTGATAGGCATTGGCCATCTGTCTATTCAACTATTATGAGTGCATCTTCACAGTATTGGGTTCTTGAAGACGCTATACAGCACAGATGGGGAGGAGTCACAGGGCTGAAGGCATTACTGATTTCTAAACCCGGGGTGAGCAAGGGCCGGAGAGTAAATATTTTAGGCTGCACAGGCCATAAAGCCTCTGTTACAACTACTCAACTCTGCCATTTTAGCATGAAAAAACCACAGACAATAAGTAAATGAATGGATGTGTTTTAATAGAATTTTATTCACACATATCAACATTTGAATTTCATGCCATTTTCATTTGTCACGAAATATTATTTCTCTTTTTTCAACCATTTAAAAATGTAAGAAACCATTCTTAGCTCACAGGTGGTAAAAAAACAGACAGCAGGCTGGATCTGGCCCATGTGCCATGGTTTGCCAACCCCTGATCTAAAGCATAAAAAGAAATCTTTAGAAAAACAAAGTCAACACTTCAGGCCCAAGAATATCACTGCAGAATGACCTCAGTCCAGTGTGTATCAGGTGCTTGTTTGAGATTCTGTATTTGAGCTGGTCTCATAGGCATGTTTAGTCACCACTTATTGCTGTTCTATGTTCTACTCCTACATTAAAGACACAGGCTATATTCTTTCTTTCCTTCTTTCTTTCTTTGAGACAGATTCCAGCTCTGTCACCCAGGCTGGAGTGCAGTGGCGCAATCCCAGCTCACTGCAACCTCCACATCTCAGGTTCAGGTGATTCTCCTGCCTCAGCCTCCCGAGTAGCTGGGCTTACAGGCACCTGCCACCACATCCAGCTAATTTTTGTATTTTTAGTAGAAACGAGGTTTCACTGTATTGGCCAGGCTGGTCTCGAACTCCTGACCTCGTGACCCACCACCCTTGGCCATTATTTCTTTTTTTAAAAAAAAAGAGGACCTAAGGCCGAGGTGGGTGGATCATGAGGTCAGGAGTTCAAGATAAGCCTGGCCGAGATGGTGAAATCCTTTCTCTACTAAAAATGCAAAAAAATTAGCCGGGTGTGGTGGCAGGCACCAGTAATCCCAGCTACTTGGGAGGCTGAGGCAGAGAATTGCTTGAACCCGGGAGACAGAGGTTGCAGTGAGCTGAGATTGCACCACTGCACTCCAGCCTGGGTGACAGAGACTCTGTCTCAAAAGAAAAAGGACCTAAATTATTTGACTTCAGGCCCTTGCCAAAATGCTTTCACTGACTGAAATTTTTTATATCATGACTTTATATTTTATAAAAAATTCATTTTAATAACATTCCTCATTGGAAAATCTAAAATGGAAAATGTCTATTACAGGATCCAGTAATTGTTTTACCAAGATCCTTTTGACTTTAAATCTAATCAAACTCCAAGACCCCCGACCCTTCTCGCAAACACACGCACAAATCGAACAAAATAAAAACCTCTCCGAGGTACCTACGCTAAAAGGAATTGAAGGAAGTTGAAGTTAGAGGGATAGAGTGCCTGTTCAGGAGCTCTCATCCCAGAGTTCATCCCCACCAAACACATTGTTTCAATAAGGCCTCGTCTTCCTTCACAGGTAAGATACTCATCTTTAAGAGAATAATTAATTGATATTTATGGCATAAAATTAGGTTGCTGGTAGGTGATCCACAGACTGGCACTTCAACATCTTTTTGATTACTTGCTTTTGAGTTATTAAATTATTTCGGTGAACTGACCTAGGCTGTTGATACTCTTAATCCTGTGGCAAAAGAATAGATTGAAATACTGGTAGCAATTATAAGTAACCCACTGACTCAATACTAATGTTCAAAAGTCACCTCACTTTAATGTCACTAAGTCATAATTCACACACGTACACACAGTAGCCCAAAATACATGCCTACATTAGCTTTCATTTTAAGATACACCTGAAAAACAAGTTATGACAACTACTTTCCCAAGTTCTAACTATATGACTTTCGAGTTCTCTTTTTAACTGTTTATTATTAGCATTAACAGTGTTAGTAACAAGTGAAATTCTCTTAGTTCTGGTTCATATGATCATTTTTCATGTACAGCTTCTCTAACTGTTGTCTGACAACAATCATTTTCAAATACATTTGTACTACCCTTCCATCATCAAACAATAATAAAATAAAGAGAAAAAAATGTATGTCAAAAACAAATCAATCCATGACCAAATATTTTCATAGTATTCTTAAAGGTATCTGGAAACACAAAAAACTATATGATCAGAAAGTTTTATTCATCCAAAAATGAATTTGGATTACAAATACAAAATGTCTATCATAGATATTGGCAATGTCTAATACCATAAATCCTTAAATGACAAACAAATTCATGAGAGGATCCTAGCTAAGTATTTCTTCCAAGGTTTTATTTCCCTGAATCTCAGAAGTAAATTCTTTGGCCAGTATGAATCTCATAGGTAATTTGGCAGAAGGAACAGACTTATAAACGCTGATATCTTATTTTTTCTTCTTACCTTTAAGATTTCACAATGGAATTTATTTTCACATATGCCTCATATACACAGACATCAGTACTTTCAAACTGCTGAGTAAACGTCTTCTTTTCTCCATCTTCATTCTCTGGTTTGGTTATCCCAACCAGCTTCATGATTTTAAATATCTCTTATATGAGAGTAGCTCCAAATTCACTTCTCTAGCATGAACCCTTTCCTTATGCTACAGCTTCACATATGGAAATACCTCCATGACTTTCCCACTTGCAGCACAAAGAAAGCATTCAAAACTAAAAACAGGCAGATCGCAGAGTCACTGATGTTGGGTTTGCAAGAGAAGGCAAAGCGCTGAAGGAGAAGAGGAAGAGTTAAAAAGACTGAGGCAAAGGGGTGCTTCTCCAGGAGAGGGGCCATATGCAAACGGAAACAAAAGTCCAGGCAAAAGAACAAGGCAAATGCGCAACTGGGCCAGCCAACCTCACCTGACATCTCAACACCCTCTCGACACCATATGGATTGGATTGCATTGCAAGAATCCAAAGTAAAAGGTGACTTTCAATGTTTTGAGGGCTCTGTGTGTTTCCAGCAGAGGAAGAAAACAAATTACTGTTCTCCCTGCAGTCACCTGTACTCCACCAACGTGAACAGCAGGAGATGAAGGCGATGGGCCACGTGATGACCCTGACCTGTTCAAAGCTGAAGCTCATTTCCTTTTGACCAATATTCTAACGCAAGAGAGAAGACCATTGTGCAGAGTTACATAAATGTTACTATTCCCAGAGAAAATAAAAATCTGAATAACATGCCCCAAACTACTAACAGGTGTTCTCTCTTGGGGTAAAATCATGGGAAAAGTTAGCTTATAAAATGATACCATTTTGTAAACAATGTTCAATACTGAGCCTGATTTTCTTTATATACACCAAAAGCTTCCACATGGTGTGATTATTAAGGGCCACCCTCTTCCCACTCCACCCACAAAGATACCTTGAAATGCCCGTGAAGTCCAGAGAGGGGAGCTGGTTTTGTTTTTTTTCCAAAGGATTCACATTTAAGCATTTCCCTTTATTTTAGGAATGAGTATCATAATTCAGAATCATTTGACTTTTATCTTTTAGCTGTACTTCCCCTGTATATATTTTGTAAAACAAAGAAACACCCATAGTTTATGCACAGAGGTCTTCCCAATGGAAGGATGCATTCCCATATGTAAACATGAACAGGTGCACTCTAAACTCAAGGGAAACACAGGGTGCTTTAGAAAAAAAAAATCCTAATGAAAAAGACAAAGAGAGGGAAGGCAAAGTGAGTAAGTTCACAATATAACTTTAAGGGCTGTGATTTCCAATATGGACTGTGACTGATTGCACTATAGGTAACTGCTTTAGTTTTCACACCTGCAAAAGGGTCATAGTCACAATGGGCAAATATTAAGGTTTGGAAACCTATTCTTATTTCAGCAGCTTGGCTTCATGGAGGAAAACAGAAAGCTGGGCACATAGATCTAACTATGGAAGTGTGGACTGCACTGCTTTGTATACCAGCTCCCAAAACGATCGCTTTTACAGAACTGTATATTTATTGTAAACATACTATTTAGGGAACTTCCTATTACATTTTAGTGTCCCTTTTATAACGACTTACAGGAAAAACATTTCCTCAAGCCTTAGTCTCAGGGAAAGTTAAGGCTACTTGGCCTGATCAGCTAGGAATGCTTCTAACTTGTAGACTATATGAGTCTTTTCACTACAGTGAATCTGTGGTAGCTTTCATACACATGCATAATCTTTCATAATCCACTTCTATGTACTAAGGCTTCCTGATTTCATCTCATTATTCCACTTGACTTTCATCCTGATTTCTTTAATTTTATCTTAGTCTTACTGAGTTTTCTGTAGTTTTGTTGGTAGCTCATATTATATTTTTTAAGTAGACGGATAATAAAACACATTCACTTAACAAACAGTATCCAATAGAAATGGATGTTACAAGCATACAGCTATATGATTAATACCTGGCTAAGGAATTTAAACCTAAGAAATGTTTTCAGCCCAGAAGAGACCAAGAGATAACTCTAAACATGCCACTAAAATGAATTATGTGCAAAGCCCATTCCTTGCAAGTTAGAACTTCTACATGTTGATTCAAGTCCCATTCACATGGTTATTCAACTAATCTCTCAATGTCCCAAGTCAGTGATTGGGCTTGAAACCTTCTTGTTGGGGAAAAAAATGGGCCTCATATTTTAACACATATGGGGTTGAAACAAAGACAGTACGGGGATCATAAAATGATTCTTTTAAAAAGATCCTCTTTATGTAATAGTTTAATCAGATATTGTATTTCATGGTGGTGTATTCACAATGTCTTTGACGTCCCAATGTCATAAGTGCTGCCTAAATTCTGGCTATGTCCAAAAGGTACTTTTAAGCTAAAAAGCAGGATTTTTCCTGCCAAGGTATCATATAGAATGTTTCCTTATGTCATATGCTAGTCTAAACTCTACAGTCTTACAGAACTGTCCCACCAGTCCACTCCTTCACCGTTTCAGACCTGACTGGGACGTGCTCTTGTCCATGACCCTGAAGTGTAAGATGTGCCAAATCACCACTCCCAACAGCATGTCAAAGGACTCCCAGAATTAATTACATTATGTCTTGATGGTGTCTGTGTCTACAAGAATGAAGATTGCCTCTTAAGGTGACTTTATTCTCAGGCTGCTACAAACCATCAAGTAATAACATTTATGTATATAAATATTTATGATGCACATATGGGATAATTTCTTGGTCTCAGACACATCCACACTCAGGAGTTCAAGGAATCAATCTAAATAAGATTTATCATACAGTTAAAAACAGAGTTGACAAAACCCAAAATTTCACACATCCGTTGAATAGATTCTCTCTCAAATCTGTAATCACAGGTAAAGAGGAAGTGTAGACCAGAAGACTAGGAGAAGACACATCACATTTCTCTTCTGCTGCTTTGTGAGTATTATTAATGAGGGATCCACAGTCCAGGGAGGACTCAGAATCACCAATAATCTTACTCTAGGCTAGACTAACAACACTGTATAGAAAATTTTATTCTTGAAATGCAATGCCCTTAAATTAGCACTATTCTGCTCATAAAGAATGAAAATGTCAAGGTCAGTGCAGAGGGATGACACCTGATTATCAGGCACCAGGCTCCCCTCAGGAGTCAGACAGGTTTTGGACTCTGGTATTCCCTCTTAGCAGCTATGTGACCTTGGACGGTAACTTAATGTTTCTGTGCTTCAATTTTGTAGAAAGGGAATAATTCATCTCTAGGCATTCTCTTAGTTACAAGTAACAGAAAACCAAACAGGATCATCTTAAACAATAAGGACATTTATTATCCCAATTTGTCAAGAAGTCTGGGCAGTGTGGAGTAGGGGGAAGTGTTAGGCAGTACCAAGACTGGTTAATTCAGTAGATCAATAATCCTATCAAGATTCTAGGTCCTTTATATCTCACTCCCTTTCATTCCCTGACTATGCTTGGTGCATTGGCTTGTCCTCTTTAGCCTGGTCCTCACATTGGGCCAAGTTGCTGTTTGGTGCTATACATCACCTGCCAATGACAATATCCACAGATAGAAAGAACAACATATTTACCTTGCATCCATATTTTAGAACAAGAAAAGTCTTCTCATAAATTTTCAACAGTGTTTCCCTCAAGTCTCAAAATTGCATGGCCTTTCCAGCCCTAGCCAATTATTTGGCAAGTCAAATTAGACCACTATGATTTGTTTATGTCAATTACAATTCACTCCAAGTAGAGGGACTGAGAAAGAGCCAACTAGAAAGTGACTATTTGGAGAAAGATGAAAAACAATAGGGACTCTGTAGCAAGGACAAACGGTGTGAGACTGTTGGACAGGCAACTACTAGATCTGCCACTATCTTCTGGAAGCTATTTTGAGTTTTAAATGAGATAACGTGTTAAGCTCCTAACACAATGCTTGGCAACTAGTGCAGAGAAGTAAAAATACGTTAGCTGTTTATATCATTAAGGGCATTATTAATAACAACATTAAGTATGCTTACCACATAGTCTTTCCACAATGTTCATAACCCATTTATTTAAACACTCTTTTTATTTGATCTGTTTATTTAAACATCTGCTTGGTCATACTCCACCTGGAGAATCTGATGAACTTTTCTGCCAATCTAGCATGCAGCTACAGGTGTATGCCTCTGTGGTGACCATATACACACATTTTCCATACTGTTTTGGCTGAAGGTTCTTGGCTAAAACAAGAACTCTGGTTAAAGTCTTTAAAGAATACTTCCAGATATAGGTCTTCCCACTTCTCCTCCTGGCTTCTGGATGGCCCCATCATCACACCTGTGGTCTGCCTCCTGCCACAGCCCATAAGATCTACAAGGAGATGACCATCTGTATCTCCTTCAATGTTAGTTTCCACTGCCCAGCATGGTTTTTGATTCAGCACATTGACCAAGTTCTATTTGTAAAACTGAAAAGTTATCAAATTCAAATGATGAGTTAAAGCATTTTCAAAGCACAAGCAAATTTTCTTTCCAATGCAAAGTAGCTACAAGACTATTATATAAAACTCAAGGGTGGGTTTCTTGGAAAGTCCTCAAATATCCTTAGTGTAGAAAAGCAAGCAAGAAGGAAGGTGAAAGAATGAGTAAGAGGACAAAAAGGAATTATGGTAGTAGGAGTTGTTAAGTAAGAAGAGGGAAGAAAACACAAGAAAACTCAACTTGTCTTTATGTGTGAACAGTATGCTATGATATTCAATGTGCTCTCATTTGACTTAAAATAATGGAAGAGTTATTCAAGGGAAGAAATTTTATTACCATTTTATAGGTTAGAAAATTGAGCGAGGTAAACATTTGTCATTTCTGTGGTTATACAGCACCCTGAGTTAAGCAGAAGAAATTGAGCATGATCAGCTGAGGCTTTTCTGGGATTTTTTCTATTCAGATCTGGTCTGCCTTAAGAAGAGTTGAATTCTTTCTTTCTTAAATGTAAGCCCTATGTTTCTCTTGTTTAATACTTTATTCTCGGCAGTAGAAGTGTACCTGGCACATAACAGGTACTCAATGCATACAGAAAAAAAGAAGAAACGAAGGGAGGGAGGGAGAGATGTGAGAAGAAAAGAAAGGTGGGGTGAGAAAAAAGGAATTGAACAATTTCTGATATCTGCCACATGGTTCAGGTTCTTCTCACAAAAAAGAGACCTTCAGTTGCCCATTAATTTGTCTAATGCAAGCGTAGAGTATTAATAAGCCCACTTGGCCACCAATTAAAAGTCCATTCTCTAATCAGCTCTAACCGTACTCATGATGGCATTATAATTCCAATTTGTTGACACGTAAAACCTCTTAATTGGCTTTGAATTCAGGAAAGGAAGAGAGTTTATTGAGCCCCCAATACAAACTCTTTGTGCTCAAAGTTTCAACGGTGTCTCTAACCTCCTTTATAGCCTATTCAGTTTTACTTTTTGCAATGCCTAATCCTGTCAAAATGCACGATCTGCTGTTTCACACACTCCTCACTCCAGTGTTTGCCTCATGGTGTTCTCTTTCCATGAAATTCCCTTTCCCACTCTACTTCAATATAACCAAATGCTACTCATTATTTATTTACTTGGATACAAAGGCCCGGTGCAATTGTTACCACTCCAAAAACTCTTCCCAGATGCCCACAGCTGAAGTAATCCTCCCTTTCTCTGAATTCTCAGAGCCACTTCTCTGTATCATTCTAATACTGAACATCTCCTATTTGATTTATTTGTATAACCTAAACCCTCCTGATATAACTTCTTCAAACATAATCTGAAGGAATTGGTAGGAATTAAATAGACCAAGAGAAGAAAGACATCCTTGGTGAAATTAACAGCCTGAGCAAAAAGTAAACCCCATGACTGTCTGTCTATGTGGAGTGCAGGAAGCACAGGGACATGTAATACAAGCTAAGAGTAGAAAAGGACACTGCATTATTCTAATTATATAAATTCTAATGACATTGGAAAGCCAACACAAGTTGGCATAGGGAAGAGATGTAAACAGTAATGTGGGCAAACATTTATCAGGCTAAACAGATTCTTACATATCTGTCAAATTCTATTTCATTCACACATATCATTTGGACAGGATCAGGCATTGCAAAACTGAGTGATTGTTTTCTCTATTTCTCTTCTTAACTCCTTTTATAAATTAGGCCAAAAGTTTGAACTAAGTATTCTATATTTGAAAAGAGAGTCCATTTGTATGCCTGAAATTGACCCCATTTAGGATATGGGCTTAATTTAAGTAAAATATTGCATCATATGAAATAAAAACAGTTCCATTTACTTCTTATGCTTCTTACCAAATGCTACTCGTTTTCACAAAACTGTGACACTCTTTAATTGCAAGATACTGTGTCCCCTGGTTTTTCTAGACAACAATCCCTCCTTAGTGGGTACCTTTCCCCTACTTTTTGTTTTTGTTTTTGTTTTGTTTTGTTTTGTTTTGTTTTGTTTTTTGAGACAGTTTCATTCTGTTACCCAACCTAGAGAGCAGTGGTGTAATCTCAGCTCACTGCAACCTCTGTCTCTTGGGTTCAAGCGATTCTCCTACCTCAGCCTCTGGAGTAGCTGGAATTATAGACATGCGTCAACACACCTAACTAATTTTTATATTTTTAGTAGAGATGGGGTTCTATTGGTCAGGCTGGTCTCTAACTCCTGACCTCAAGTGAGCCTCCTCACCTCAGCCTCCCAAAGTGCTGGGATTACAGGCATGAGCCGCCAGGCCCGGCCCCTTTTCCATACTTTTTTAGCCTGACTGTGCCTAACAGTCTGAGTTTTACCCATTCAATAGTTAATTATCCCAAGGACAGGCAAAGAATTGACCTTTTACAAATTCAGTTTAAAAAATGGCACTTCCTGAGACCCAGATTTCCCATTTGTCAATGAATTCTGAAGGGCTCCTTTCAGAGCAACAGCTTCTCAAAATGAGGAGATGAGGAAGGTGGCTGAGCAGTAGTTTTTTCTTTTCTCTCATTCCCCCAAATGTGAATAATAAAAATGTCTGCTCATAATGAGAATATCTGCTCATCTCTGTGTTGGGTAGAGTAAACCTATGAAGAAGGAAAATGGCAAGTGAGGGGAGAGTTTGAAGGCATAAAAGAAAGGCTTAATAAATAGACCAAGGCCTGAGACTAGAAAAGGAGAAAATAATGGGCATGAAAGTAGATACACTTTGTTTTTGTTTCTGTTTTAGCTTTAAAATGGAAAAATTCCATCTAATACATGTTTATCATCTATGTTTTTTAAGAGATTCTGAAATCTATATTACTATAAGGCCTTATATTATGATCAATGGATATCTGTCAATTTCATTTTAATTTCATTTAAATAAAGAATTGTACCCATAAATTCCCTCCATGCCCTTATAGAGGTAGTAAAGAGGAGTTTGAATCCTGGGTCCACCATGTACAAACTGTGTCAGAGTTAACTAGCCACTTCCCAGGGTCATTGCAAATATTCAGTGAAATAATGTGCAGAAAGTGTCCAATGCCTGACATATAATAGGCACTCAATGAAACATAGTTATTGCTATTATTCTCATTCTCATTTTCCCATCCAACTTCTCTTTAACAATCACAGCTCCAGCCCTTCCACAGTGACACTGTGGTTCCATAGTTCTCAACCACCACACCTCAACACATCATTGTAGGGATCAGCAATGAGGCATGTCTCAACTAATGTGCTTATGATATAGAATAACTTCCAAAGTTTTTGAATGATTTTTGGAAAATAAGTGTTATTGAATTCCTATCCCTATAAAGCTATCCCCATGATAATATCACTCTTAGTCATTCACATTCCAGTGAGCTCTCAAGTAGGGCCTTCTCCCCCAAACTGACTGCCAGCCATAACCACTAAAGTCGTACTTATGATATAAAGAGCAAAATCCTCCATTTCTACTTAGAACTAAGGTCTGAGTCTAAATGTGCATAACCAAAAACTCACTAAGTTATTCTACTAAATGGAGATTTACAGGTCTATATACCTCTGGCCAGAAGCTTTAAAAAGACAGTTTTTCCTTTAACATGCTCAAATTCTTAGGCAGGACTCTGCTCCCCACCACCCCCACCTTCTCAGTAGGTCTAAGGGAAAATGGGAACAGAACAATTAGCATGAGCCCTCCGTGTCTGTGGGCTTTTTCCATGCCTCCAAAAAAACATCTTAAGAGGAGATGTGGAGTTTCATGGTATCTGTCTTCTGGGAGAACTGGAAACAGAAACTGAGCTGTAAATGCTAGACTGTCATGCCTGAGAGCAACTTCCATTTTCCATTCTGGGTTGGTTTTAGAATATGGTATCATTCCCAGAACTGTTAAGAATAATTCAACTTTTACCTACCCACCCTCTCCCTTTGCTTTTAATCCTTCCCCCAAATCAGATGGCATGCAAGCGTTTAACATTACAATCTGCCAAAAAATGTAAAAAACTTGTGAGTACAAATCTGCTAATAGTTAGAGGCAGTTTATGGAAATACATATTTTAAGTACTCTGCATTAAAAAGAGAGAGAGCACATTATCTGAGACATGCCTCATCGCTGACCCCAACAATGACGTGTTGAGGCGTGGTGGCTCAGAACTACAGAACCATACGGTATGACCATAGCAGGCTGGAGGTAATGGCTAAAAACAGGGAAATGGGAAGGAAAATGAGAACTGCAAATAATAAAGTAAGTTGGTTGAGTGCTCACTCACAAGTGAACATCATCTTGTTTTTGTTTGGAGTTGCTATCTTTAATATTCCAAAGAGATTCAAGGCCAGCAGAGGGAGTTGGTGACAAAGGGATCCATGCACCAAAGCAGAAGCCATAACCAATTGTGGTCTATAGTGGCTCAGGAGTAAAGAAAGTAAATTCCAGCAGCTCCCAGAACATTCTGCTGGGGTTTTCACAGATTGTTTTAAATGGGGTTTCAAATTGTTTTAAAACAGCAAGGGAAAGCTCAGGGAACCCTCTGGGAGCAAAGGAAATAGGTTATGCTAAGCCGCTGTGAATGAGTTGTGAGAGAGCATAAATCCATAGGGCATTTCGCTCTGTTCAAGGAACCCATGATGGAATCACCAGGATTTTTCATTTATAAATTGATTTTTCACTTATGAATTGAGAGTGAGATTTTCCTGTAAAAGTAAATAGGCTTACTTTTAAAATAAGTAAGATTAGCCTTTATTGTTTGATGATATAAAGACCCCTGCAAAATATCTTTCCAGGGTCCTTCTCATCCAGGAAAATAGAAATGTACACTACACTCTTCAGTAACTACCCATCAACCTTCACCTCCCATGCTGTCAGGGTGTTGAGTTATTTGATGGTTAAATGAGAGTTAGATACTACCTTACACCCTTACAAATCAGAGTCCTCACACAACAGGTCTCAGTATAACGACACTTTCAAAAGCAATAGGAACCTACTCTGAACACCAAAAAGAAGATGCAGCTCTTCCCTTCAGTTTTTCTCGAAGGGATGGTGAGAGTCTACACACTGCTTCAAACTAATAACACTTCCTTAAAATCTGTCTTAGACATCCTTCTCTTTTCTCTAAGGATTTGCACTCATGCTAGTTACCAAATCCCTCCCTCTCTCTCAAGTAACGTTGCACACATTCACCTCTTTTTTTACACTGTCCCCACCATTTTGTTCTCTGTCCACCTACTCCATACTCCCAATTTGGGAACTGCCAACTGCATGCAGCTCCAGAAAATTAAGAAGTCCATTCTCTCATCCAAGCCTTTTCTCATCACTTTCATTGCAGTACAATTTATATTCAGAGTTATGCATTGACCTTAAAGTATAGTTAGATGAGTTTTGAAATGTGTACATACAAACAACACATCAATCAAAATAGAGAACATTTAAATCAACCCAGAAAGCTTCCTGGTTCCTCCTCCCAGTCACTCTCATGCCCCTAAGCAACCACAGCTCTCATTTCTATTGCCATAGATTAATTTTGCTAGTCTTTAACTTTACATAATGAGATCACACATGTGCTTTTTTCTTTTTCAATTCAACATAAAATTTTCAAGATTCATCCATGTTGTTTCATGTTTTAATAGTATTCTGTTAACTATATATACCATAATTTATTTATCCATTCACCATGGACATCTGTTATTTCCATTTTGGAGATACTATGAATGAAGCTGCCACGAATATTATTGTATGAGTCTTTTTGTAGACATATGTTTTCATTTTGTGGGGGGATAAAAATCTAGGAGCCAAACCGGAAGGTCATAGGGTACCCATCTAACTGCAAAAGAAACTACCAAACACTTCTCTCTAAGTATTTTACCAGTAACATCTGAGTTCCAGCTGCTCCACATCCTCATCAACATTGGTGTTATCAGATTATATTCTCCCAATATGTAGAAGGCCTCTTTATTTCCTTAATGATATCTTTTGATGAGCAAAAGTTTTTAATTTTGATGAAATTCATTTTAGCAGTCTTCATTTTCTTTTATGGTTTGGGCTTTCCGTGTTCTTTCCAAGAAATATTTTTATCTCAAAAACTGCACTGTCTCAAAAGTACAATGGTGGCCAGGTGTGGTGGCTCATGCCTGTAATCTCAGCACTTTGGGAGGCTGAGGCAGGCAGATCACTTGAGATCAGGAATTCAAGATCAGGCTGGTTAACATGGTGAAACCCTGTCTCTATTAAAAATACAAAAATTATTCGGGTATGGTGGTGTGTGCCTGTAGTGCCAGCCACTCAGGAGGCTGAAGCAAGAGAATTGCTTGAACTCGGGAGGTGGAGGTTGCAGTGAGCTGAGATCATGCAACTACTCTCCAGCCTAGGCAACAGAAAAAAAAAGTGTGATGGTATTCTGCTGTGTTGTCTTCTAGAAGCTTTAAAGAAACTTTTAAAATTTTGGGGGTCTATAAGCAATCTCAATTAATTTTTGTGTACAGTATGAGATGGTCATCAAGTTTTTCTCCATACTGATGTCCAATCATTCTAGAATGATTTATTGAAAAGACTTTCCTTTTACCATTAAATTGCTCTGGTACCCTTGTAAAATCAATGTGAGGATATCTTTCTGGACTCTAATTCTGTTCCACTGAAGTATTTGTCTTTCTTAATGCTTATACTGTACCTTCTTGATTAATATAGCTTTACACAAGGTTTTAGATCAAGTAGAGAAAGTTCCCCAGCGCCCAACCCCAAAATGGTTGGCTGTCCTAGATCCACTATACGACCATGTAGATTTTAGAATCGACTCACAACTTTTATAAAATAAGCTTGCGGGGAATGTCGATTGGGACAGTGATAAAGGTACAGATCAATTTGGGAAGTAATGACATCTTAAAAGTACTAAGTATACTATATTAGTCTGTTCTCACACTGCTAATAAAGACATACCTGAGACTGGTATAAAGGAAAGAGACTTAATGGACTCACAGTTCCACATGGCTAGGGAGGCCTCACAATCATGGCAGAAGGTAAATGAGGAAAAAAGGCCCATCTTACATGGCAGCAGGGACTTGCCCAGTCTTAAATGAAAGTTTGGACCTGGACTTTTAAGTTAATACTAGAATGAGTTACAACTTTGGGAACCTGTTGGGAAGGCATGGTTTTTAAACATGGGAACATGATATTTGGGGTGGGAACACAGCCAAACCATATCATATACTAATGCATGAACATTATATACCTCTCCATTTATTTAGAACTCCTTTATTTTCTCTTAGCAGAATTTTATAGTTTTCAGTGTACAAGTTCTCATGCAATTTATTAAATTTATTCTTAGTTATCTTATTTTTGATACTATTTAAAAACTGAATTTTTAAAATTTCATTTACTAATTTTATGTTTTTCTATACATTAATAGAAAAACAATTATGTGTTGTATATTGACCTTGCATCCTCACATCTTGCTAAATTTATTTATTTGTAAATTATTATGGATTACTTAGGCTTTTCAAAATAATCATGTAATCTGTAAACAAAGATTATTTTATTTTATCCTTTCCAATATTTTACTTTTTATTTCTTTTTCTTGCCTTACTATTCTGACAAGGACCTTTATATTGCAATACTGATTAGAAGTGGTGAGAAAAGCACTTTTTCTTTTTCCTAATCTTAAGAGGAAAGCATTCAGTGTTTCATGTAAGCATAAAATTAGCAACAAATTTTGTATAGATGCCCTTCTTGGTTCCTATTTTCAGTTTGTTGACAACTGTTTGTTTTATTTTATCTCAAGTAAGTGTTTAGTCTTTTTCAAATACTTTTGCTGCATTTATTTAGATGATTATATAAATTTTTCTCTTTTTTTCTGGTAATGTGGCTAATTTATATTGATTTTCAAATACTGAATTATTTTATATTCCTGGGATAAACTCTACCAGGTTTTATGATCCTTTTAATACATAATTGGATTTGATTTTCTAGTATTTTACTGAGGATTTTTATGTCTATGTTCATTAGAGATACTGGCTGTAATTTTGTTTACGTGTAATGCCTTGATCATGTTGTGATGTTAGGATGATGCTGGCCTTATGAGTTTAGAAGCATTCTCTCACTCTATATTTTCTGAGTTTGTGTGACATTAGTACTGATTTTTTTCTTGAATGTTTGATAGAATTTACCAGTAAACCATTTGGGCCTGGTATTTCAAGGAAAAAGAGTGATAGTTGCTACAAATTCTATGTCTTAAGTAGATATAGAGCTATTGAGATTTTTTATTTCTTTTTGTGTCATTTGTAGACTTTGTTATTTGTCCCTTTCATGTAAGTTGTCAAATTTACTGATATCAAGTTTTATATACCCTTTTTAAGGTATGTAGGATCTGCCATTATATCCTCACTTTCATTCCTGCTATTAATAACTTATCTTCCTTCTCTTTTATTCTTGATTATGCTTGCTATGGGCGTATACATTTTATTAGTATTTTCGAAAACACTTTCCTATGCTACTTCTTAGGATTTCCTCTTTATAATTATTTGCTTCTATTTTCTACCTTGCTCTGTCTTATCTTTCTTCTTTTTAATATAAATATGTAAAACATTTCCTTCTAATAACTACTTTAACTGAAGTTCACAAATTTTTATATTGCATTTTTATTACCATTCAATTCAAAGTATTTTCTAATTTCCATTTTAACTTCTCCTTTGACTCACGAATTATTTAAAGGAGTACTGATTAATTTTCAAATATTTGGGTTTTCTTTTTTCTAGAAATCATATGGTTATTTATTTCTAATTTAATTCCATTATGATCGCAGAACATAGTCTATGACTTCAATCCTTTAAATGTGTTGAAACTTTTTTATGGTCTAACATGTGGTCTATGATGTTGAACATTTTATGTGAACTTCAAAACCATATGTTCTGCAACAGTTAGATAGAAAGTTGTGTAAATGCCAAGTATGTTAAGTGGAGGAAAGAGTTGTTCAAATCTGTATTCCTGGATTTTTTTGTTGGTACTTTTGTCTACTTGATCCATCAATTACTAAAGAAAGGTGTTAAAATCTCTAATTTATGTACTTTATCCTTTCTCCCTGCAGTGTTATCAGATTTTTCTCCAGGTATTTTGAAGCTATTATTACATCCATGCACATTTGGGACTATGATGTCTCCAGTGATTAATAGTCCTTTTATAGTTATGAAATGTCTTCCTTTATCTGTGGTAATAATTTGTATCTTGAAGTCTACTTCATCTAAAAAGACAAAGCCACACCAGCATTCTCATACTTATTATCTGGACAGTGTATTTGCTAACCTGTCATTCCCTACTATATAATGTGTTTCCTCTACCTTCACCCCCACCTCCACCCCCAGACTCTGGCCACTTGAAACATTTTCTCTTGGCCAGGCATGGTGGCTCACGCCTGTAATCCCAGCACTTTGAGAGGCTGGGGTAGATGGATCACCTGAGGTCAGGAGTTGAAGACCAGGCTGGCCGACATTGTGAAATCCCTCTCTACTAAAAATACAAAAAATTAGCCAGGCGTGGTGGCAGGCACCTGTAATCTCATGTATTTGGGAGGCTGAGGCAAGAAAATCGCTTGAACCTGGGAGATGGAGGTTGCAGTGAGCCGAGATCATGCCATTGCACTCCAGACTGGGCAACAGAGTGAAATTCCATCTCAAAATAAATAAATAAATAAATAAATATAAAAAATAAAATGTTCTTTTTATCTTTGTTTGTTTTTTAGCAGTTTGAGGATAATTTGCTGAAGTGTATTTCTCCTTTTATTTGCCCTGTTTGGGATTTGCTAATGGTCTTAGATATGGACGTTGATATTTTTTCCAAATTTGGGAGACTTTTAACCCTTATTTATTCATATATATATATATATATATACATATTTTATTGCTCCCTTCATTCTCTTCTCCCTAAGGGACACCAATTATGTGTATGATAGACTGCTAAATATTGTCCCAGAGTCTACTAATGCTTTAAAAATATTTTTTAAATCTTTTTTGTTTTCATTCTTCAGGTTAACTTATTTCAGATGTTATCCTTTTCATTTCTGAATTTCCTTACATAATTTTCATAGTTTTTATTTTCTGCTATCATTTCCACATATTCTCTCACTAGAACCGTGCTGTCCTTTAAGTCCTTGAACACATTCTTTAGCAGCTGTTTAAAAATCCTTGTCTGCTAAATCTAACATTTGTATCATCTTGGGGTATCTCTCAGGGTTTGATATTGGATCACACAGTTTTCTGCTTCTTAACATGTCTGGTTAGTTTTTTTATGGTATGCTGAATATTGGGCATGATATGTTGTAAATAGCCTGAATTATGTTGTCTCCCTTTAAAAAGTTGACTTTTTGTCCTCAGGGGGTGGCCCTTACTTGAAGGCATAATCCTTATTGCTAAGGTGTGGGCTTTCTGTCATCTCAAAAGAAAGCCCAAGTTGTACAACAAAGCTCTTCACCTCTATTGTGGAGAACCACCCTCTCCTAGCACTGGATGAACTCCGGCTTCTCCATGTCAGATCTCATCCCAACAGCAACTGTTCTCTGCTGCACCTTAGTGTTGGCCAGCAAATGCACAGCCCAGGCCTAGGCCATGGACCTATGGTAATAACCCACGCAGATTTGTAGAACTCCCCTCTAGGCAATTTCCTTTCTCCCACGCTGTACCCACAAAGCTTAACAGCCCTCAAGTCCCAATCACTGCCTCTCAGTTCAGCAAGAACACTGCTCCTCTTGAACTATGCCTCATTTTGCTAAATTAGAAAAGTGCCCTGAATCAAAGTGTCAGGGCCAACAAAGAGATCATTTCTTAAGTTTCTCTTCTCTCAAGAATCCCAGTCCTGCTCTGCCCATTGTCCAACACCTGAAAACAGCTGTCTCATATAATCTGTCTGATTTTATAGTTGTTCATGGTGAAAGGACAAGTCCAGTATTGGCTACTCTGTTGTAGCTCTGAAATACAAATGACAGCTCTTCTTGTTTTTCTTGTGAAAATCAACCCCACCTAAGAATGTTAATGACTAAATTCCTTCATCTCATTACATCTTACTCCAGGAAAAATTTTTGGAATCCTGACAAATCCATTACACAGTTTTCTCTCAGAGGACTTACATGTTATATGTACTTGTGGAAAGTAAATCTCTTCTGATTTGCAACACAGATCCCACCTTCCTTTCTTGTTTTGCTATTATGCTGGACAACATTGTCAGTTTCCCACTGGCACCTGATTGCATATTCCAAAGTTTCTTCCAACAAATCTTGGGACTGAGATATAAGTGACTGTCTCGGAAAGAAAGTTGTCAGTATCAGGTTCTAATCTTTCCCTCCTGGGGGTCTCTCTCCCAAAAGAAAAAAGATGACAAGCCCATTAATCCTTTTCCTCATGAATGCAGTGAGATACCAAACACTGCAAATGAGAAGACCCCCAAGTTCTAGGCAGTACTGAAACTGTTCCACACACACTGGGGTCTACAGTGAGTAAGAGAACAAGTGATAACAAAAATATCTATGGCAGCATGAGGGAGGACAGGATACACAAGGAAATGCCCAAATTCTGGGACTCAAGCATCTTTTAATTGGGACCGAGGACTCTCTAGCTCCTTCCCCATCATAGGGACTCTCTTACTTGTTACAAATCTGTCTTTAGAAAGCTGAGTTATATGAATCTTAACTTCTGTCTCCCCCAAGTATCTCATGTATGGTCTCTGTTAATTTTCTATTGAAAGGTTTCTATGTTCTCTTCCTTTTTTTTACATCAACCCCAACTTGCTTAACCAAGAGCAAAAACTTGGAGCTTCTCAGGTATGTGGTGGAAGCAGAGATTATGTGTTAACTCTGAACCATTGCATAGGCCTCATCCAAGTAGACATTCCAAGCTGAACATACATAGAAAATCTTTTCTTTTTCTTGTTGATAGGAAGTTATACTTTTTTCTAAAACACGAGATTGCTCTGCCTTTCCACATACTTGTTTTAAAGCAGTCACACCTTGCACCAGAAACAGTCCTGGTTGCTTTCTGGTGCAGCTGAGAGCACTGACTTGGAATATACCCCACTATGCCAGTGAGGTGCCCCACACAACCCCAAGACCTTCCCCCTTAGTCTTGGTACAGCGCTTCCTATGAGTTCCTGGATGGTCTGGCAGGGTGTGGTTGCACCAGTGCTTGCAAATATCTGCTGAATGGCAAACTCCACAGTGGCAGTCCCTGGGAAACCATTTTCTATTAGCAGGACAGGGCAAAAACCCTGCATAAAGACATACATTCCCTTTAATATATCCTGCATTTTCTCCTCTTTCATGATCTCTTTCTTCCCCATCTCCTTACAAATGCAAAAGTTTCTATAACTAGACCTTCACCGCTGCTCCTCCCACCCCAAGTACCATACATCTCTCACCCTCAGACTGCCCATGTCATGGGCAATTACTCTGGGTTTCTGCTCAAATAGTATCTTTCATCTCTGTATGTATTTGACATGGAATTAACCTTAGAAAGCAAGTTTAAGAATGAGAAAGTTAACACTAATATAACTTTAAGATTAAATCCTCAATACCTAGGTTCCAGAATTTCAGTAATAAAAATGCAAATTTAAAATACTTCTCTCATGTGTGAAATACATTCTGCCGGATCATTTTAAAATCACATTAATCATATTATCTCATTTGTCACTCAATGATTACTCTGATTTAAATATTATGATGGTGCCTGAGCTACATTTAATGGGCAAATTTAATAAGAATAATACTGAAATTCTATCCAAGCAGCTTAATAGTCCTTGAGGAAAAACTTTCATATGCGATCAATCTACAATTCATATATGTTGAGCACAGAAAATAAAATGTATTGTCTTTTCCTAATATAGGCCATCATTATTTTGTATATAACTTATTTCTTTAAATTAATAGTTTCAAGTTAAAAAGGAAAGACTTAAGAATTACAAGAGGAAAGGTCAAATGGAATAGTGCAAATAGCCAACTAGAAGCCCTTAGCACTCATTCCTACACAAATACAGCCAAAACAAAAAATAAACAACTACATCTTGATGAAAACAACTAAAGGAGAGTGCTGGAGTACATAAAAGGAACAGCAGAAACCCTGTGGAGCACAGTAACCCAGGACAGACACAAAGAAAAGAGAAGAAAACATCTGGCCTCTACCACCCCATCACTCAGTTGGAATCCGCTCAGAACTAGGAGGTACTTCTCTCTGCAGAGAAAAAGTAAGCAAGGGGGTCCCAGCAGCCCCATCACTTTTGACACCTACAGACTTCACCACTAGAAACTTCTGAGGTTCTCACAGATGCTAAGACCAGATGAGTGAGCTGCCTGGAGTTCTGGAAAGACGATGCCTTGGATACCCAGAGCTGCCACACACATTGGGCCTGAGATAAAGGAGCACATTATCTCCTGAGGAATTGGTGGTTTGGATAAGCCAAGCAGCCAAGCATCCCAGGACTAAGCTGATGTGGTGCCCCACATCCTAGAGTATTGGCTGAGTTCAAACACCTAGCCCTACAGGCCAAATAACTGAAGTACCCTGCTTCCCTGGAAGTAGACTAGAGTCTGGGCTGCTGAGACACCTCCCTTCCCAGGTAGTAGGGTCATTATTGTGCTGCCTGCTGCCTCCCAGGGCCCAAGTGACAGCTATACTCCACCATTCCAGAGTCCTCGCTGCTGCTATACCTGGCCCCACAGAATCTGAGATACTGCCATGTCTCATCATCCCAGGATCCAGAGTCACCATTGTGCAGTGTCTTATCTTCTGGGGCCTGAGTTTCCACTGGGCCTTATTGGCTCTGGTTCCTAAATTGCAACTGTACCATGTTCACCAAGCTCAAACCTCCAGAGAATCCCTTCCTTTTCAGAGCCAATCAGTACTGTGCTCTGTCCCCAAGTGTCAGCTACAACCTGTCCTCCTGAGCCTGAACTGACGGGGGATTCCTCAGAATCACAGGCCCCTACTGTGCTAGTAATGTTCATCCAAAATTGCCTTGGAGACTCAACCTGTACCCTGGTGCCACAATAGGTTCATAAGCTCCTGAGCACAGGACTCTGGCTCCACAGCCACTCTGAGCATTTGCGACCTAGAACCCAGCACCATGAAAGTTGCTTAAGGGTCATGTCAGACATGACACCAAGAGGGATCCCCTCAACCAAGATTACCCATTGTAGGGAAAACAAGAAAAAAGGTCCCAAAAGCCCTAATCACTGAAGACTCTTAACAACCTATGCTCCTGCCGACACTGCCACAGGCTCCTATAGCCTAGGCCACTGAATCACCACAATCATCTCTGACATTGATTGCAGCTGAAGAAGCTGCACAAAGGCTATACTACTGCATCTACTTGGAATTAAAGTCATCACATCCTTCCCAACTGACACACTAAGGCCCATCTGCAGTGCAAGTTTTCCCTACAAAAGCCACTCTGTAAAGTTTGGAAGAAGTGATTATTGCACCAGATGCTCAGCCATCAATGTAGGGCAACAACAAAATGAAAAAGCAAGGAAACATGATACCACCAAAAGAACACAATTCTCTAGTAACTGACCCCAAAGAAAAGTAAATTTATGAATTGCCTGAAAAGGAATTTCAAAAAATAATCTTAAGGAAACTCAGCAAGATACAAGAGAATACAGACAGAAAATTCAATACAATCAAGAAAAAAAATGCATAGCCTGAATTAGAAATTCAACAAAGAGATCGATCTCATACAAAAGAACCAAGTAGAAATCTTGAAGCTTAAACATTCAATTAATAAAATAAGAAATAAAATAGAGAGTTTCAACAGTAGACTAGATTGAGTAGAAAGAAGAATCTCTAAACTTCGAGGTAGATATTTTTTAATTACCCAGAGGGTAAAGAAAAGAACATAGAATGAACAAGAGTGAAGATGGCTGGGCGCAGTGATACTCTTGTAATCCCAGAACTTTGGGAAGCTGAGGCGGGAGGATCATGAGGTCAAGAGATTGAAACCATCCTGGCCAACACAATGAAACCCCATCTCTACTAAAAATACAATATGCCTGTAGTCCCAGCTATTCAGGAGGCTGAGGCAGGAGAATCACTTGAACCTAGCAGGCGGAGGTTGCAGTGAGCCGAGATCATACCACTGCACTCCAGCCTGGCAACAGAGCAAGACTCGGCCTCAAAATAAAAAAGGAGTGAAGACAGCCTATGGGTCTTATGGGATACCAATAAGCAAACAAACATTCACAATATGGGAGTTGCAGAAAAAGAAGAGACAAAAATAGGGATGGAAATCTTATTTAATGAAATAATTGCTGAAAGCCTCTCAAGTTTTAGAAGAGATGTGGACATTGACATCCATGAAGTTCAAAAGTCTCCAAACAGATTCATTTCAAAGATGTGGCTCTCGAAAGCACATTATAATTAACCTGTCAAAAGTCAAAGACAAGAGGGAATTTTTAAAGCAGCAAGAGAAGTCTCAAGTATCAGTATATACAGGAATCCACACTAGACTACTAGTGAATTTCCTAGCAGTAACCTTGCAGGCCAAGAGAGAATGAGATGATGTACTCAAAATACTGAAAGGAAAATCAATCAAACAAACAAAAACAGTCAGCCAAGAATACCATATCCAGGAAATCTGTCCTTCAGAAATGAAGGAGGAGATTCTGCCATTTGCTATAAATGGATAGACCTGGAGAGCTTTATACTAAATGAAAGAAGTCAGACACAGAAAGAAAAATATTGCGTGATCTCACTTATATGTGGTATCTTTCTTAAAAAGGTCAAATATATAGTGACAGAGAATAAAACCAGGGCAGGATTGGGATGGGTGGGAGGAAGTAAGGAGACAAACATCAAAGAATACAAAGTAGCAAATATAAAGAATAAACAAGTCTGAACAAGTCAAAAGACCTAATCTACAACATGAAGACAATAGTTAATAAAAGTGTATTGTATTCAGGATTTTGCTAAATTAGTGGATTATAGCTGCTCTTGGCCACCAGGTGAAGGGAAATGGGTAACTACGTGAGATGATGAATGTTAATTCATTAACATTAACTGGGAAATGGGTAGCTATGTGAGATGATGAATGTTAATTTATTCCATTACAGTAAGTATTTTACTATATACAGTATATGTATCATGCTGTATACCTTACACATAGAAAATACAATTTATTTTTCTAAAATAACCTGAAGGTTTTATTTATAGAAACAAAGAAAATATAACTTACTTGGTATAAAGACACAGAATTATTCTTATGTGCAATTGACCCAATTAACATTTTATAACATGTTTATGGGTTTGCTTTATTTTAGAGGGATGTAGTTTAATTCAGGGCTTAAATAATTTTTTAAAAATGAATTCTACTTACTAATTTACTGTATCATGCACTCTCAAATGTGAAATAAATTTAATTTTGTTTAAATATAAGGAGAAAGATAGTTATAAGGGAAATGTAGTTCCCAGAGAGAGAGAGAGAGAATACACAATTGCTAAGATGTCTTTCAAGTGAATTCTGTCTTGTCAACATTGGAAATAAAGAGAAACCTCTGCATGCCTCTAAAGAAGCATCTCTCTGAGCATAGAGCAAAATCTTATTTCTCACCTCCTCGGTAGAGGACCCAACAACATTTTACCCGCATCAATTTCAGCATGTCCTCAAGTTGAGCCTCCAGAGTGAGTAATCCTCTTTTCAGTCTAGCTGCCTTTCTCAACTCCCCACCATCAAGACATTTGGAATTCCAGAAAAAGAGGAAGAGAAGAAAATGTTTCTGAGTGGAAGGATATCACTCTGGACCTAAACTCAAATTCAATGAGTCTTTCACTGAGAAAATGTTCCTTATCCATAATATATGCAAAATTGAAATCTTATGCATACTTGATAAGCAGTAGGTTGTCCAGTCAATTTAATATTTCAGCAAGCAGGCACTTTTAAAACAATCAAACAGCTTTACAGGGCTAAAATGTGGGATATCATTTCAGTAATCCCTTCTTTTAAGCTTTTCATACATTTTTCCTAAGACAAACCAAGTCTCCTTGAATAAGAACAGTATCTAGCATGTAACAAATGTTCATATAAGTGTTTGCAATTATGATTACCTTGTTGAATTACTGAGAAACCCTGTGGAATGCTGAAATTCAAACTAAACTCCCTGATAAAGTAGGAAACACAGTCTTGTTTAATGCAGTAACATAGTGCTTACTTATTGCAACTATGCAAATCATGGGTGCTCAATAAATGTTTGTGGAAAACCAAAGCAGTAAGAAGAGAGGAGAAAGAGAAACAGAGAGGAAAAGAAAGAGGAGGAAGGAAGAAAGCTAGCCAGTAGTGACAGACACAATTTCTACACTGGGTAGGGAGGTTAGAAGAGAGCAGGTTTATTTTTAATTACAAGTCTGATTCTGAAAGGATTACAGAATCATCCAACCACTGGAGCCAATTTATTTCTAAAACATGTCCCATCTGTGCACTTTGGCCCATGACATTTTGTATTCCTGGGATGCTTCCTTCTTCCTTTCCAAGTATTAACAATCTATCCATTCCTTAAGCCCAATTTCAACTATATTCACCCTATTAAATGTCTCCTCTTCTTCTAAAGTAGAAGCAATCTTTTCCTTTTCTCAAATACAAGAGTTATGGTGTAGATGAACACCACTTTTTGTCACTTACATCCAGTTCTGTATTGCCACTTATATTTTCATGAATTTATTTTTGACCACCTTAAATAAAACTGTAAGCATCTTTGAGACATTGCATTTTAGATCAGCAAACAATGTAAGTTCCGTATAACATCTCATTTCTCTCTGATGCTGGACACCTCCAGGTGGCTCCAGTGCCACATGCTCCTCCTTTCTCCCACTTGCTCTGTGCCCCAGAAGGCTGGCCTGCAGGATGGATTATGTCATCCAGCTTCCTTGCCATCGGACTTCCAGTAGGTTAGGCCAATGGGGGAGCCAGTGAGTTTGGATACTTACTTCTCCAGTTCCTTTCTTCCTTCCTGGCTGAGGCCCTCACTGAAGGTCAGAATCCCTATAAGATGGCCCTCCCTACCTGGCCTCCCTGTCCTTCATATAACTATGCCCCCTACTTCAGGGTTTACTTCTGTTACTAACCCCATAGCACTGCATTAATTTATAGTTTCCTACCATGCCCTTACACTTACGCTTGTAAACAGAACTTTTATTAAACTTTTCTTAAATTATACTAATTTTCATGCTCTTTCTACTTGAGACCCTGGTTAATATAGCTGCTTTATTTTCCTTCTTGCACTTAAGATCTGAAATAATCTTATTCATTTGTTTACTGAGGTTTATTTTCAAGGCTTCTCTCTTTCCTCCAAAAAATAACAATAAACTCCATACAGCAGGCATTTTGTCTTATTCACCACTATTACCCCAGCTTCTAGAACAGTGCAGATAGAGAGCAAACAGTCAACAAATATTTCTTGTAGAAATAAATCAAATCTATATGTATATATATATGTTCCAATTCAGAGTGATATCTCTTTATGTTTAAAAGAAGATTCCAAAACTATAGGTCAGTTACTAGTCCACTTTTTCAAGAGTTAAAACAAAGCACTAACTCAGCGCATAAATCTAGCATTTCCTTAGACCCAATCAAAACACAAAATCCTTAACATTGTACATTATCCTCCTGAAGTTGAGTTTCTAACATTAAGGGAAGCAAAGCAGAAAATTCCCAGAGAGTGTAATATAAAGTGAAGACAAAAAGACATCTCCAAACAACTCTTTTTTTTTTTTTTTTTTTTTTGGCTGAGGGACATATGATAACTGCCAAAAAAAATTTAGGCCGTAATTCAAGAAGCATTCCTGACATCATTGTACACTTGTTTGTCTACTTAAAGCACAAATTTATCACTAACTGTCACTGGATTGCTATCCAACTACAACTTTCCCATCTCATGCCTAAAACTATGCTTTTAGAGTACTAAAACATGAATACCCACCAAGATGGGGGAAAGGCCTTCTCTTACATGAATACCTAAAAGTTGATTTAGGTATCCATGATACAGAAATGAGACCTTGCTCACCTCTTTCCTGGATGGGATACTGCAGGTTTATAAGGAAAATCAAGAGTAGACAGAGAAAAGGGAGTTTAGAATAAGCTGAACCTGTGTTGGCAGTCACGTCATTGGCCAATGCAGTAATTCAACAATGGAAGTACTTGCCTTCTTTGACAGCTGCTAAGAGGGTAATGCTGGGGCTACAGTTTCCAGATGAGCTCATGTGGGTGTGGCAAAAGGTTCACCCCTGTAACATGCTGTCCTCTTTAGCAGCTGTTCAACTGCCTGACATGTGGCTATTTTCTCTGGCTAAATACAGTATCATTTAATTATACTAGTGAAGACTGGGAGGGACATGATATAACTAATATTATTTGCAAATCAATAGATGAGGGAACTAAGCATAAAAATAAATAGTATGCATTTTCAGAAATTTGATAGCAATTCAAACAGTATTTTCAATCAGTTACTAGGATTCACTTCTAATCCTCTATCTCAAATACTGATGAAACATTTCATAATTTGTTTTGACTATACATAAATTTAATTGCAAATACATTTAATTGGAGTTCATGATTCATTAACAATAGAATTTTCCAACTTCCCCCACATTTTCAGTAGCCTCGGGTTTCCCAGAGACCCAGCCTTTCTCAGTTGTCAGGCATTTCCTGCCTCGAGGGTGCCTCCACATTATTGCATAGAGGCATTCCTACTCCTAGATCTGCTCTTGAATGAGCTGGCATTTGACAGAATTCCTCCTTGCTTGGAGAAGCAACCAGAGGCAGTCTGAGAGTACTCAGATATTTATCACTGAATTCCAGTACTGGGGGAAAGACAGAAAGACTTTTAAGCTAAACAATCTCAAGTAAGCCTGACCTTGGATACTGGGGAGCTAAAGCTGTGGTCTCTCCAGGTCCTGAACGTCAGTAAGATGGAGCCATAAGATCCCATTCAGGCCAAAGCACGGCCAGGAATCAGCTCCCTCCAGAAGCCTCCAAAAAGTGGCAGAACACTCAGTTTTCTCCAAGCGAACTGATAGACAGAATTGATTGGGAGAAGAAAACATAAATTGACTTAATAATTTTTTACCTCTTCCATTTTTTACGTTTCTAAATATTTTTATCTTATATATTTTAAATCATATTTTGTCTTCTATATTCGTTATTTTATATATGCATTCACATGTATACACCTGTATACATAATTATTATATGTGGTTTATAAGGAAATAAACATATACTGGAGATGAGCACTCCAAACTTTTATTAATAGGTGCATTCAGTCCAAAAAATTTTAAGGCTGATGCAGTAGGACTGGGATGAGCACAGGAGAAGGGGTAGGAAGAGAGCTCTAAGTCAAATGGTCATGATCAGCTGTCTGAAAGTTGGGGAGCTCCCACAGGAAGGGAAGCCCAGAGAGAGGGGACAGGAAGGGCCCCGAGGACGACCTGGAAGGAGGGTCCACAGCAGAAACAGAGGAGCACAGCTGCATCTGTCCCGTCTTCTATTTCCTGCCAGAGGGACACAGTTGACCTCACAGCGCCCCCACCTCCCATCCCAGGATCACTAGCAGCTGACGGGGCAGGGAGGCTGTGTTTATCCAACCTCTTTTCTTTTTCTTTTCCTTCAGGCTTCTGGTGTTATTCCCCACCCGAAGAGGAGTAAGTCTTCCTTCAGTTAATAAATCTTCACGCTCCCGGAGTCCTAATACCATTGCTTCCCCTTTCGTGCCATCTGATCCTCCAAACACCTTGTTCTAGGCTCTAGCGGGACATTTATGACATCTCTAGACTTGAGAAGTTTATTTCACAGCCCCTCAGATCATGCAGTAGCTCCACCCACTTTCCTAAGCAACCAACTTGGTACCACAGAGGAGGAACGGGGGAAAATCAAACTGGATAAATACTTATAAATAAGCTAGTTTCCCCGTGTGTATGCGGTGCTGCTCGTTTAAATCTCCGAGCTGGCGACGCAGAGGAGGGAAATGTCTGCTCCAGCTCCTCGCGGCACCTTCCTTACATAATCTTGGCGAACGTTCACATTTCCAGTCGGCGTGGCTCATTTTATTTCCCAGATGTTTTTATACTCCAAGGCCAAAACTAACACGAAATCGCTCCTTCCCTGTCACCCCGGGCCTCCGTCTGTCCCCGTCACTCCCGCCCTCCCATTCCCCGCTCCCAGCTGTGGGGATCAAGGACGCCGAGCGCACTATTTCCCCAAGAGCTGCAACCACCACCACAGGATCGCGGCGGGGTCGCCCTCGGTGAGAAGCCACGCAAACGCGACTCACGGGGCTAAAACCACTCAAAGACCACCTATCACCACCTCAGGCCAGTTCTGTGTGTGTGCGTGTGCGTGCGCGCGCGCGTGCGTGCGTGTGCGTGTGCGTGCGTGCATGCGTGCGTGTGTGTGTTGTGTGTGTGACCTATCAGGGAAACGGGGAGTCATCCTTCCCGTTTACATTGTAGACTCCCAAGTGCACTGTGAGCACATTTTTGACAGTTTAATGTTCAGGATTAGTAGCCTTACCAGACTTCCTTGGCCAAATTCAAGAACTATTTCCATTTAAGCTCAAGCACTTAGTCATTACTCAACAGTTGTTCCAATCAACTCCCTCAGAGCAACTGTGGCCCCAATAAGCTGCCTCAAGGCAAGGATCTCATGATGTTTTTGGACCTCACACAAGAAAAACCTACAAACAGTGGATTGGTTAATCTGAGCTGTTAGAGAAATCAAATTGTTTCATGCACTATTTGGGACATGATTATACTAAAAATAAAAAACTATTCATTATTTATCTGAACTTCAGATTTAACTGAGCATTCTGTCTTTTTATTTGCTAAATTGAACAACCCTAACATGGCGGGTGGGGGAAAGTGTCCTGGTTCTCTGAGAATCAGTACTGTCTTAGGAAGACCTGGAAAACAAAACAAAAACCTTCTAATAGCAGAAACTATCTTAAAAATCAACTAGACTTTCAATTCTCTTTCTATATGCTACTATCAGAATATGGCATTTTCTCAACTTTCAGAGAACAAAATAAGTTAATTAAAATTTCTCAATGTTAAGCCTTTTTTTACAATATTTTTTCTAGCCATTTCATCCTTGCTTCTTTGCCAGCCAGCATCAGTGGATGTCAGAAAATGTGAATAATCCTTAAATGATTTTAGTAGGAAAAATGACCTAACCATTCTTAGTTTGGAAAGTTGCCTTTTTGTGGACAAATGTCTTTATTTTTGTTACATTTATATTATATGGTCAAATTTTCTGTCATTAAAATTATTTCTAGTTAATACATTAATTTTAAATGCACCTGTATGTCATGGTATTCTTCTAGGGAGATAGTTATCAGAACAAATGTGAAAACCACCAAATAATTGCATGTATTTCTTTAATTTTACATATGTAGAAACTGAGGCTCAGAAAACCCCACGAATGTGCCCAGAGTTAGGCACATGGCCCTGTTGTATCAGCACTAAGGCCAGGTGTCCCAGTGCCCAGCTTATTACCTGATTAAACAGGACACTACTTTTCAAATGGTAGAAGCCCCTCGCCAGGTGTGGACAGCTGAGAGTGCCTTTAATTCACTCATTAAGACTCCCTTTTCCTCTTCCACCATTTAGAAAGCATGATTATCATACCACTGCAGCTAAAACATAAAAGAACTTTAAAAAGGAATTTGTAAAGTATTTATTAAAAACATTCATTTCTGAAGAGTCAATGTAAAACAATTTCACGATTACAAAATTGACACTAAATACCAGTTGTTCTCCCCTTTCAGATCCACGCACTCTTTTTAGTTAAGCATTTTGTAATGTCTCCCTTTCTATCCTGATATAAATTTTTTATTAAATCTATATATGTCCTAGCTATAACATAAAGGGAAAATAAAGGTGATTCATACTAAAATAGCATTACAATATGTAATTATCCAGGTATGACTATGATAGGAGATACAGTGAGATAGATATCTGCACATATTTTTAATGAACAGGTTCGAAATTATGAGAAGGTATCATTCAATATGCTTTTGTACATAGTTTACAATTTGAAATAAGGACTAAACAAAGGTATACACATACAGAATCAGCATGAATGCTGCACATGCATGAATGCTTCATATTTGACATTTTCAAAGAAAAGCTAAATAAGCCTATATGCATGGGTGTGTCTGCATGTGGGTGCAAACACACAAACACACACATGCAATGAGCATGACTGTAGTAGCTGCAGAAATAAGCCTCCTGAGTTGGTCAGTCAATTTAATATAATATTACATGTAATATCTCCTTTTCTATACTGATAAAAATTTTTTATGAAATTGATATAATGTCCTCGCTATAATATAAAGGAAAAATAAAAGTGATTCATAGTAAAATAGCGTGTATTTCAGCATGTAATTATCCAGGTATGACTATAATAGGAAACACAATTATAGTCATATAATATATGTAGATATTATATATACATATAATATATGTAGATATTACAATGTAATATTACAAAAATAGGCCTCCTGAGTTGGGGACTCAATTTAACAGGCAATGCTGCCATCAGTGACACATTTTGCAAAATGGTCAAGTTACAAATAACATTTCATCTTCCTTTGATTTACTCAGTAGTTGTATCCCTTGGGTAATTCAAAGTATATATATAAAGTCAGTGCAAAAATTATTTTGTGTGTTTATAGAGTAAACAGAGTAAGCTTCTTGACTTAGGTTATTATAAGTAGGTTTTTCACCTACTTGGATATCAAACTACTCATTCAAAATTTATGAGGAACTCAAGCAACTTTTACATTGTATGAAAAAATGAGATGCAGAAATTACATTTTTAAAATGCTGGCTGCCATTAGGAAGCATGTGCAGGACACTGCAGGAGCACAGAGGAAAGGAGGCGCCTGACTCCTTCTGGAGACGGTGAAGAAGGTTTCCAGGACACAAAGCAGGGTGATGCTAGAACTAAGCGTTTGAACTAGAACAAGACCAAAAAAAAAAAAAAAAAGAAAAAAAAAAAAAAAATAGCAAAGAAAGCCAGGGAAGAATATATGAGTGGACAAGGACTGGGGCATGAGGAACTGTGGTATGTAGGGGGAAGTGGACATGTATAGGCAGGGAGGAGATGATGAAAAATCAGAGTATATCCTGGAGTCTTTCAAGCTGGAGTGACATCCAGTTTGCATTTAAGAACATACACTTTGGTAGCCATGTAGAATGATGATTTGTAAGAAGGTAAGTTAGATAAGTTAGGAAATCGTTAGATTAACACAGGCAGAAATAGTCAAGGCGTAAAATAAAAGCTATGGGGGCTGACTGAACAGGGCAGGCCTGACATATATTTAGAGGTAGCTTTGATGGGCTGGGGAGGCCCGATGGAGAGAGGAGACGAGAGACAAAACGGAGTCAGGGTTCTCCAGAGAAACAGAACCAATAGGAAATCGATCGATGGATGGATAGATGCATGTATACATACAGGCATAGATGGATGAGAGAGAATTTATCAAGGCAATTGGCTCACACCGTTATAGAAGCCAAGAAGTTCCACAATGTGCTATCTGCAAGCTGGAAAACTGGGGAAGAGAATGGCATACCTCAGTACAAGGTCAAAACGCTGAGAACAAGAGAAGACCGTAATGTAACTCTCAGTCCAAAGCCAAAGGCCTGAGATTTGGGGCAGGTCACTGGTACAAGTCCCAGAATCTAAAGACCGGAAAGCCTGGAGTTCTAATGTCTACAGTCAGGAGAAGATAGTCCCAGCTCCGGAAGAGTCAGAAAAATTCATCTTTCTTCTGCTTTTTTGCTCTATCTGGGCCCTCAACTGATTGGATAGTGCCCATTCACATTGGGTGAAGGCAGATCTTCCTTACTTGGTCCACTGATTCAAATGCCAATCTTTTTCAGAAACACTCTTGCAGATACACCCAGAAGTCATGTTTTTCTAGGTATCTGGGTATCCCTTAACCCAGTCAAGTTGACACCTAAAATTAACCATCACACCCTCATAGTAGGATAATGGTAGAGGACTGGTAGCTATGCAGGGAAGACACTCTTTTGGCATGAATGGATGGTGGGTACTACCTAAACTAGTAATTACCAAGTTACAAGTAGGCACTAGTAACTTGGTAATTACTACTACATGTAGTATATACACTACCATCATTGGAAAAAAAATGGCCCAGAAATCACACTCACTGACAGTGGGTTGAATAATACAATTCAGCAATTTTTAATCACATAGTTGCTGAAGCAGAGAGAAGACTCACAATGAGGCTTTATTGAACTTCAGCCACACAGAGGACATTATAAAAAGTAACCTGAGAGCAGAAACTGTTTTCCTTGATATAATCCTAGTTCTAGCATAATGCCTGGCACAAAGTAAAAGCTCAGGAAATATTTACAATATAAAACACTTCATTAAGCATCAAAACACTTTATTAAAGAATCACTCCTTTCCAGTCTGAAAGTTTCTTCTCTTTACTAGACCCTTCTCATCTGTGTTTATTTAATTTAATTAATTAATTTATTTATTTATTTTTGAGAGGAGTTTCACTCTGTCACCCAGGCTGGAGTGCAGTGGCAGGATCTTGGCTTACTGCAATCTCCACCTCCCAGCTTCAAGCGATTCTCCTGCCTCAGCCTCCTAAGTAGCTGGATTACAAGCACCCACCCCATGTCTGGCTAATTTTTGTATTTTTAGTAGAAATGGGGTTTCACCATGTTGTCCAGGCTGGTCTGGAACTCCTGACCTCAAACAATCCACCTGCCTTGGCCTCCCAAAGTGCTGGGATTACAGACGTGAGCCACCATGCCCAGCCTCATCTGTGTTTAAGCATGCTTTATTCTGCTTCAAAAAATAAAAACACTACATTGCACCCATTTTCCATTCTAGCCACAGCCTTTTCTCTCTCCATCCTGCTGCAGCTAAGAATTTCAAAAGGGTTTTCACATGCCCTGTTTTCTCACTTTTCATTAATCTGCTGCAATCTGCTTTAAAATCTCATCACTCCATTGAAGTTTTTCTTGCTAAAATCACAAATAGCCTCCCTGTTGCTAAATCTAATAAACATTTTCTATCCTTTTTTTATTTAACAGCTCAGCATCTTTCAATAAATGTCGCCACTCTTTAGATAGAAAGTTTCCTCGCCTAATTTCTCTGAATCACAATCTTGGTTTTCCTCCTACTTCTCTAAATATTCTTTTTCAGTTTCCTAGGCTAATGTGCCCTCTCTAGTCAACGCTAAGTGTTAGAGTTCCTCCAAGGTTAGGTCTTCAATCTCTTTTTATGTTATACTCTCTGCTTAAGCTATTTCATCTCTGCCCATGATCTCAAGCCCATATGATGCTAACTTTTAGATTTTATCACCTATCCAGCACATTAATCTGAGCTCTAGTCCTCTAAATACAACTTTTGAGCATCTCCACTTGAGTGACCACAGCTCCCTCAAACTCGATATGAGCTCATCAAGACATACTAGTCAGAAACCTAAGAGTCACCCTTGAATCACCCTTTTCTTTACCCAGTAACCCTCTCCATCAGCCAGTTTTATTGCCTCCACCTTCAGAACATATCCTGAAACATCCACTATTCTCATTCTCTATCAGAACGCTGGCCTATTCCACTAATCTCCAAAGGTCTCCCAGTCTCCATTCTTGGTCCCCATCCAATCCATACTCCACCCAAAAGCAAGAGTGATCTAGAAAATATATATATACCCATTCACTATTGAAGTTCTTTAGTAATCTTTTATTGTTTTAAGATAAAAATCAAAGTCTTCTATGTGACCCGAACTTGCTGCCTCACCAGGCTCGCTCATGATGCTCTCCTCCCTCAGCCCCATGCTCCATCCCACTGGTCTGTCAAGTCCTCTGATGTTCTATGTGCTTCCTGCCATAGGCCCCAAGCAATGGCACCCTGTCTGCCTGGAATGCTCTGTGTCCCCACTACCCTTGTCCCCACAATTCCCATGCATTCACCAAAGCTTAGCTAAAGGAACACCCAGTCAAAGAAACCTGTCTGTCCAGGCCTGAAGTCCCCATTGTACACACTCAGAGCACCCAAGATTCCTCCTCCATAGCTTTGCCCAAGATAAAATTTTAACAGTATTATAACTGTTTAAATTTTATGGTATGTGAGATATAACTCGCATACCATAAAATACATTTATTGTATTGACTTAAAATATAACTCACATACCATAAAATTCACCCATTTAAACTGTATACTTCAATGATATTTAGTAGGTATGTAAATTTTAGAAGTTTTCATTACCTTGAAAAGAAACCCTGTAGCCTTTAGCTATCAGCACCTGGTCCTCCAGTCCCCTGACCTAACCCTGTGCTAATATTTTACTAACTTCTGCCTCTATAGATTTCCCTATCCTGGGCTTTTCATATGAAAGGAGTCATGTGATATGTGGTCCTTTGTGACCAGTGTCATCATAGAACATAACGTTTTCAACATTTATCCATTTTGTAGCATGTGTCAACACTTCATTCCTTGTTATGATCCCCAAATTATTTTTAATAATTGAGTAACAGGTTGTCTCTCCTGCTAAAATATAGTTCCTACAAAACCAGAGACCACATCTCATTTCTTCCCAAATCACACAGAGAGGTGTTCAAAAATAATTTGTTGAACTACTAACAAATCATAAAAGTGAGCTTGGCTCAAAGCCTCTGCAATACATCACTCCAATTTGAAGGCTAAGAATCCAGCTGAACTTTTTATCACTGAAAACTCATTCTGCAATCTATATTGGTACATTGTAGCAATAATTACAAAATAATTAAAATCTAGGACTACATCCTCAAATTCTTGTTATACAACTCTGTACACTTTTCATATATGCATATGCATATGTTAAAATACATATATTTATATACTTACTTATATGCATATGTTAAAATGCATATAAACTACCAGGGGATTTTGGTAAAGTGCAGATTCTGATTCCCTAAATCTGGGATGGAGCCTGAGATTTTGCATTTCTAACACACTCCCAGGTAATGCCAATACTGCTGATCTAGGGATCAAACTTTCAGTAGGAGGGTCTTAAAATATCCTATTTTATCTTCTTCAAGCCTGCTGGCATTTTTGAACTATGTTTAAATCATTTTTGATAAATTATTGTACTTACAATATACATGGTAGGAGATTAACAATACTTGTTGAATTTCTACTTAGTAAATGTATAAATTGCCTCCAGACATAACATGGTTCCATTGCTACATCCCTGGTCTGACCTATGTATACAAACAACAAAAACTAAGGCTGAACCATCAAGTAAGAGCAAAGAGCTTTGAGAATCAAAGAATTCAAGAAAAAGAAAAAGTAAATCAGACCCTAAAATACTATAATTCAGGGATATAAGCAGAATAAGTTACTAAGCTGAAAGTAAACAGTGAAAAGGAACCCAGAAAAGAACTTCTTAACATTCCAAGCAAATGTGTGTACTATCTAAAAAAGAAATAAAAAGCTTCCCTTGTCTTTATACAATGATTACAAGGAGCAAAAGAAAATGAGACAATATAGGATGTGCAAAAATGAAAACTTACACTGGATAGGAAAAACCATACAAGAAGCAGAAAACAAAGATGAAAGCATGCTACAGATGCAAACAACTAAAATGAGATCTCTTTTGAGAAAATGAATCATGCAGACGTTAAATTGAATTACTAAATCAAACTACAGTCTCTTGGATTTTAGAATAAACAGCACAAAGGCACACTGAAGAAGTAAGTGAACACTGACATTGGAGGTTCTAAAAATTGCAACTTGTCAGAAACCTTACAGGGTGTCAGTAAATTAGTTAGGTCTATGTGCCCAAGTAAGCCTTCACCTCAAATCAGATGTTTGGCAGAAAACAGAAAGATTATCTCCATTCAAGCCCTCCTATTTAAGATTCAGGACTGTGTTATCTGCAAATTCTGTGCACACCTCTACCACAAGGTAATGGCAGCTGGAAGTCTCCAGCTACAGAGACTCTCCCCCATGATAATGACGTCTACAACAGGCAAAGAGTCCAGGATAACCATGGAACGCAATAATTCATTTCTGGCAGCTCTATTTCTTTTTTAATTAACATCTTTTCCAAGCAAGAGAGAACACTGCACTGCAAAAAGCAGATTCCTGATAAGCACACCTTGACAGCAGCAGATAAACAGGATCGCTGGGCTGAGGGATCACAGCCAAATAACAGGTGACAGCAGTTATTCACTGGGACAGTGCAACAGGCTTAGAGGGGTCTATCCCTTCAGGAAAGAGATTTACCATAAAAGTCATCTCAAAGTCACAGCTGAATGAAAGGACAAACTTCTTTTCAAGGTTCTAGCCCCATCTGAGGAATGGATAGCTCCTTACCACGCCCGTGTGGTGCAAATGCTTGGAAATAGTCCATGTGGTTATACCCAGTCCCTCAAGTAACATGTGGAGGACTCTTCTCTATTTTTAAAACTTCTAAGCTAAGTAAAATTTCTAAGCTGAGTGCATTTCTTCCAGATAGAATAATTTAATCTACTGAGGTCACTTGTATTTCCAAATGTTGCTGAAAAACATCTAGAAAAAGTACAAACTCACTGCCCTATTTAGAAGCCAAATGCCAATTAGCAGGTCTCCTTCATCATTAAAACCAGAGCTGTGAAACTGACATGGCAGTTAGCTCATTTGGAGATCTCAGCATTTAACACTTAGCAGGAACTGAATTTCCATTCCACTCGATCTCTACATTATATAATAGAAAGTGCACTTCTGGTTCATCAGGCTCCACTTAACTAAGGCAAAACACATAGCTCCAAGGGAACTCGCAAAGCCACAGTGCTTAAATGAACCATAACAAATTTTCAAACAGAGCTTTTTAAAAGTAATACTGTCGTCAGCTTCTCAGTGCGCACACCACAGACCCCTCGCCGCAGCCAAGTGTGGCTAATTCATCTTTGCTGGGCCCACCCACAGTCTGAGAGCAGTTCGGGCCCAGGGCAAAGAATGAGGAAGGGTTCAAAATCATACTCAATTTTACTACTAAAATGTTCTGTTACCCTGCCTGCACCTTTAGATATGGATGCGTTAGGGCCCAGACTACGTGGATCCCTGGACCTTCCTTTGATCGCCCTCTGCTGCTCTATTTTTCATTTCCTTCCTCGGTTGGCCTCTTAACCGCTGTTTTTTCTCAGGATTAACGTGCAGCCTACCTAAACCAGAACTACAAGCCAGACTCTTCTAGGAGCTTCAACACTGTTCTCTCACTCCCTACCCCTATCCTAGGCCCCACTTCACTGGCCTATTGCCACCAAAGACCTTGAATGACTAACAAGTGACCAAAAATTCTATTTTATCTTATGGCATCTAAAAATACACTGTTAGATCTCATGACTTCTTTAATTAGTTCTTAGTGGCAGAAGTGAAAAGCTGTAGCGAATACCTAACAGAGAAAAGTTGCCATCAATTGATGAGAGTAATAATACCATAGATTACTTAAAGTCATCTGTTTCCTCACTTCGCAGTCTTTAGATGGGGAGGCATTCCATTCATCGGTGATGATCTAGGTAACGTAAGGGAATAAGCAGGAAGCAACACAGGTCTCCTCATAAGGTTGTATATGAAGCACTATAATACAAAGTGCCTGTCCAAAAAAGGGAAAAAAATGCCATGAAATCAGTGCAAATATATAACTAGATAGAATAAGATGGAGTATTTGACAGCACAACTGGGTGACTATAGTCAACAATAAATTATTGTACATTTTTAAATAACTGGTCAGGAGCAGTTATTTCTTGAGCTCAGGAGTTTGAGACCAGCCTGGACAACATAGTGAGACCTTGTCTCTACAAAATAAAAATAAAATAAAATAACTAAAAGAGTATAATTGGATTGTTCATAACACAAAGAAAGAATAAATTCTTGAGGTGATGGATTCCCCATTTACCCTGATGTATGGCTGTATCAAATATTATGCATTGTATGGCTGTATCAAAATATCTCATGTGCCCCATAAATATATATACCTACTATACACCTATAAAATTTTTTAATTTAAATTTAAATTTTTTAAATGCCATACAAAATCAGAAAGGTAGAGATTACTCAGAATCATCATGATTCAATAATGTTTCACTTGATAAATGTCTGAGGTGATGGATATGCTAAACACTGTGATTTGATCCTTACATACCATATACATGCATGGAAGCAACACAAGTACCCCAGAAATACATACACTTATTATATGTCAATTAAAGAAAAAAAGCATGTTTCACTAATAAGTGTTAAACTAAGTCTAGCCTAAAGCTACCTCATTACGTATTTTAAGTTCAGCCTTAAGGTTTCTCTGTACATAGTGAACTGTAATCTAACTGGGTGTATAAATAGATTAGCTTGCTCTTGTACCAGCAGAGTTTCAGCCACTCGCAGGTGAACTGTTCAAACTGTGTTAAAACGAGGCAGATGCCGAGCTCCAACCAATCCAGCTGTTCTGAACCACACTTCACTTTTCCCTATGTCACCTTCCTTTTTCTGTCCATGAATATCGCCTGACCATGCAGCAGCCCCGAAGTTGCTCTGAACCTATCCTGGTTCTAAGGGATGCCCAATTTGTGAATCATTCTTTGATCAATTAACTCTGTGAAATTTCATCTGTCTAATGATTTTCTTTTAACAGAGGGAGCATCTGAGTTATGTCTTGAAAGATGGGAACATTTAGTCTTAATGGAAGTAAAAGGAAAGGGAATCCAAGACAGAGAGAACAGAAGATGCCAACAGACAGAGGTGAGAGCGTCCTGATGAGAGCGAAGGCTCTGAGCTAGAAAGAATGGGTCTGAAGACTCACTTTACCACTTCCTGTTGAGACCTGGGGAAAGCCCATAATGTTAACTACCTTTCTCTTCATCTGTAAAATGGAAAATATAAAACCTTGTCACATAGGAATTTTGTGATTGAAATAAATAGTAGAAACCAATCAATTGCTCTATACATTGAAAGCAAACAACATATAGATTATTCATTCACAATTCAGCTAGAGAGAAGTGCATATGAAGACAGTAAGTGGGAAATTAGTTTGGAGATGCAGTCTGGAGCCATGCCACGTGGTTCCTTGAACTCAAACGCAGCGGGCTACAGCCGTTGAATAGCAGACAGCAGGAGAGTCATAAAACCAGAGTAGCGCTTCAGAGCAACTTAATTTGGTAGCAAAAGGAAAGGCAAACTGAAAGAGAGACACACTGGAAATATGAAATCCAGGAGATATAAAGCAAGTCATGCAAAAAAATATCAAGGGTGAAAATAAAAAGAGAGGGCCAATTCTGGACATGAAAAAAGACTGGTCAGGCACAATGGCTCATGCTTATACTCTCGGCAGTTTGGAAGTTGAGGCGGGAGGATCTCTTGAGGCCAGGAGTTCAAGACCAGCTTGGGTAACATAGTGAGACTCCATCTCTACAAAAATTAAAAGTAGCCAGGTGTGATGGTGCATGCCTGTGATTTCATCTACTCAGGAGGCTGAGGCAGGAGGATCGCTTCAGTCTAGGAGCTCGAGGCTGCAGAGAGCTAATATTGTACCACTGCACTCCAGCTTGGGCAACAAAGTGAGACCATGTCTAATAAAAACAAAAACAAGAACAAAGAAACAAAACATAACTGCTGAGGTTTGGTAAATATGTGGTTGTTGATGCCAATGAAAATGAAAAAAGAAAAGTGGGTATTGTAGTCTCAACACTTTGAGGGGCAAAGTCAGGCAGATCATTTGAGGTCAGGAGTTTGAAACCAGCCTGACCAATATGGTGAAACCCCACCTCCACTAAAAATACAACAACAAAAAAAAATTAGCTGGGTGTGATGACACATGCCTGTAGTCTCAGCTACTCAGGAGGCTGAGTCAGGAGAATCGCTTGAACCCAGGAGGCGGAGGTTGCAGTGAGCTGAGATCGTGCCACTGCACTCCAGCCTGGGCCCTGGATGACAGAGCAAGACTCCATTTCAGGAAAAAAAAAAAAAAAAAGAAAGTGATTAAAAAGGCAATGCTATTGACAGACTAAGAGGACCAAAGGAAGGGCTAAGTTTAAAAAGAAAAAAAAAGATGAATGAAATTAAGTTCAAGGTTCTAGCAGGATATTTGATAATGGCTCTAAACACACAAGGAAATCTTCAAAAGTGACAGCAGAATCTGGTAATCGTTTATAAACTGGGTCAGTTATGTCCTATATAACTATGAGGTGCTGTTGTTTAACGTCTTTAATCTGGCTTATGCATACAGCTCTCCTATTTGCTGGCATAGAATGTGAGTGCCTATCGGGCCACTTTTGGTAGACAGAACTGGCGCTTCAGGATGAACAACACATGAGAGCGAATTGGAGAGCCGAAATGACTGTTCATCATTTTTTTGGCTGCCTGACATCTACCCACCCCGCTTCCTTCCTTTTGTGGGGACATCCGTAGTGCATGTGTTTTGATGGGAAGCCAAGTCCTAATTCTCACTACAAAAGCCAGAGAGGCCAGATACTCCCTCTCCTCACTCTCGGCAGATAGACCGTGAGCAGGTGTCCTAGACTTTACCAAACAAAATGTTTCTACACAAAAACAGATTTGTGAGCAAAGGACACATGGGAAAGGAGGCAGCATAGAGCTCAGCCTCGACAGCAGCACCCAGCAGCTGCAGGTTTCTTAGAACACCTCGGCCACCTGACCGAGCTCTCCAGGTTTCTGCCCACACTCCTTATTCTTGTTTTCCAGATTTTGGATCAATTTTTTTAAGTTACCCAATATCCCTCCCAGAAGTTTTTTTTTTTTTTTTTTTTCCTATTAGATAGGGTCTCTTTCGATTGTCATATAATTTTAAAACTTCAAAACTTCTCTCCTGTCATCAATGTTTCCTGTATACAATAAGTATCACGCAGTAGCGAGTAGTCAGGACTCTGGAAAAGTCCCTCCTGGGTTTTTCCCTAGCTCTGTTCCTCACTAGCTGTATAACCTTATGCGAGCCACTCACGTACTGTGCCTCAGTTTCCACATCTGCAAAATACAGGTGATAACATTAACCCACGGCATGGTAGTGTGCAAATAATGAGATAATATAAAGTGCTTACCACAGGGTTTGACACCTAGTACCCATGAATGTTGGGAGTGGCTATAATAGTAGTAGTAGTGTAGATGTCTCCTAAATAAGCCATGATCTCTGTCCTTAGCACTTTGGGACCTAAGCGAAGAGGCAAGAGACATACATGTGAATGGCATAGCATCCTTGTAGATGACACAAATGTGAGTCTAAAACCTGTTGTCATGTCAATTTATAAAATGTTGCCTTTTTCAACTAGTCACATTTATGCCACTGAAATACTAGGCCATACCCTACAGCCATGAAAAGTTTTCAGAGTCCACCTAAGAACATCTGACAGGCTAAGACTGAAAGAGAAAACCAGCAAGGGCATTTGTTTCAAGCTGGGCAGCAACAAAAATCCAAAAGCACTCCCCAGGAACATGAGTCTGTTTCCATGTGCCCTAGGGATTCTGGTCAGGCATATGGAGACCCAAGGCAGAATAAAATTAAAATAGGACCTCACAGGATCCTCCCTGAGAAAACGTAAGAGATAATTCCCCTGGATGAAGAGTTAACTATAGTCCAAAAAGAGTCTCTTCTGTAGAGCAGACAGTGCTGTAGAATTCTTGCACTTGTTCCTACAGCAAAGACTGAGTTATAGACCTTTTACATTTTAAGCATGAGTTATGTGGTGTAGCATCTATCAATATTCTTCAAATGTATCCATCCCCCACTTATCTAAAACAATTACTTATAGGAATTCAATTTCAGGTTCATCTAGTACATTGCTTTTGGGGATTCAATTTAATCTTTTCACTCTAAATTTCCAATTGTTCCAGCATCATTTGTTGAAAAAGACCATCCTACCCTGTGGCCCTGCAGTGCCACTTCTGAAATAAATCAAGTGTCCAAATGTGGGAGTGCTTCTGGGCTCTCTTCTGTTCCATTGATTGATCTGTCTATTCCCACGCCAGCAATGTCCTATCTTCATCGCTACACTTTTATGATTAGTCTTCTTATCTGGTAGCTCAAGTCTCCCATTTTGTCCTTCTTTCAAGTGTCTCAATTATTCTTAGCTGTCTACATGTTTATGCATATTTTAGAATCAGCTTGTCAAATTCTACCCAAAAAACCTGCTGGGTTTTTCTTGGGATTGCATTGAATCTACAGATCCATTTAGTGCAGCATTAGCATCTTTATGATATTGAAACAGAGCGAACAGACCTCAGCTTGGATGCAGGGGGGAGATTTAACACTAAATTCTGAGTTTTGGCAATTACAGAAGGGTGGGAATCCTATTTACTGAAATAAGACAGTGTGTGGGACTTAAAGAAAACATAAAATTTATTTCATAAGGAAAACATAAAACTTATGTCATAAGCGGTAGTACTGCTCAATATACCAGTATCATTCAGCAGTAGTATATACTTTTCTCTTTTTTAGATACTTACATATATTTTGTTAGATATATAACACAGCTTTTGTTAGATATATTTCTAGTCATCTTCTCTTGTATTTTGTTATTCCTTATATTATTGTACATAGGAATACTCCTGAGTTTTTATGTTAATCTTACATATTGCAAAAAATTATCTTATAATTAGTTGTTATATTTTCTTGGAATTCCCTATGCAGATAATAACATCAGTCCCAGTTAAATCTCTTCCAGGGCTTGTAATGGCATTTCAGGATTCCTGTCCCATGAGGACGTTGGGATACCATAATTCTAGCCTCAAAGTCCACAGAAGGCCTGAGTCACTTTTTGGTCACCTGGCTCTAAGTTCCCGGACTCCACGGGCCTTCAGCCTTCTTTACATACAGAAGCTGAATTCTCAGCCAACACCTCCTGCTTTCATACCATGCTAAGCCCAAAAAGACTGAGGCTTTGGTTCTAATCAACATTTTTAATATTTCTGTCCTATATGTATTCCACAGAGAGGAAGGTATTCATTTTAAACCTGGATAAATATTTTTGTTTCATATTTTAATTTACCTGCCAATATTCTTTGTTTATAAAGAAGGGAATGCATCAAGATATAAACTACCTGTGCCACTTTATCAGAAGTTCATACAATCACCCTTACTATGTATCGACTATGGGAAATGTTTTGAACAAGCACTATGTACAAAAAATAAGTGTGAAATTCTAAAAGATCATAAGACAAATCATTTTAAAAAGATGATTTTAGCTATTTTGTCTAAAGAGCAACTTGAATAGTTCACCATTTTACATATTCTCCTGGAGGTTACAACATGGATTATATTTTATCTTTATATTCCTAGAGTCAGGCATGCAAATATACTAAAGACTCTTAGCTTATATACAACTGTTATTTTCCTATTTGATTTAAAATATTAAAATTCAAAACTCACAGGTGTGCTGGTTGTCTTAAAACAAGCCACATAACTTTCAGTGCCTTATTTTCTTTATCAGACAAATTTTGTTATAATAACAACTATTTCAAATAAACCATAATGGCATATAAGTTGGGAGGAATAATAGGAGTTAAAGGTCTTACATTGTTCAGTAAGAGAGTACAGGTCCTAATTTGTTTTAGACTTTAAGCTAAATATGCATGTTAAAATAGGCTGGGTGAACACTGAAAAAATAGGCACAAAGAATAAAATTTTCAGGATAATGGAGTAATAGAATGAAACAAAAGATAAGAGAGAGAGAGAGAGAGAGAGAACCTCAATCAATCCAACAGCTGTGTCCAGATCCAGTCCTTACCCTTCTCCACCAGGATCTGTGCCCTTCAAGCTTAACTTTGCATGGACCACAGTCCAAGGCCCCCTTGCTTCTGGAGTTCCAGTGAGCTCAGCCATCCAACAGGAGAAAGGATAAGAGAGCAGAGAGAAGAAACAGAGTGAAAGCAGGGTGTTTGTTCTCTGGCTCCCTTGTTACAGGGCCGTCAGCTTCTGAAGGGAAGCTTCTACAGATCTCTCTGTATATATCCCTGGTTCCAGTAACTGCTCCCTTCCTTAGTGGGTTGAATTATGTCCTGCAAAAAAATGTGTTCAAGTCATCAGCTCTGGTACCTGTGAGTGAAACATTATTTGAAAACAGGCTCTTTGCAGATGTAACCGGGTTAAGAAGAGGGTATATTGGATTAGGTGAACCCTAAACCCAATGACTGAATTTTTATTTATAAGAGAAGAAAAGGAACTTCAGTTACAGAAACAGAGAGGAGAGGCCATGTGGCCATGGAGGCAGTTTGAGGTGATGCAGCCACAGCAAGGAGGGAGGAAGGATTGCTGAGAGCCCGAGAAGCTTGGAGGAAATGAGGAAGGCCTCTACCTTGGAGCCTTCAGAGGGACCACAATAGCCCTGCCAAGTACATTCATCTTGGCCTTCTCATCTCCAAAATGGTGAGAAAACAAATAACTGTTGTTTCAAGCCACTCAGTTTGTGATAATTTGTTACCTAGCCCTAGGAAACTAACACACTCCTCTCGCTAGGCTCCTGCAGTGGCCTCGGGGCTCTCAGTGGCTCTGGGCCACCTTCTGTCTCTTGTGGTTTTCCTACACCTTGTCTAGGCCTTGATAAATAGTCACTTAAACAACAGTCTGCAAATTACAGTATTATCCAGTTTCAGAGTTCATCAGTTTTATGCCAGGACCTTGACTGATACAGAAAGCAAAAGAAAAACAGAAAAAAACCACAAAAGCTTGATAAACAGAAAGCGCATACAATGGTAGAATAAGATAATAAATCCAAATATCAGTCATAGAGATGAATAAATGTCACAAACTAAAATTGAGCTAAATAAATCAAGTTTACAGAGAATACATACAAAATTACATGTTTACATGAAATTCAAAAACTGGCAAAAAATGGGCTGGGCATGGTGGCTCATGCCTGTAATCCCAAGGGGGGACCAAGCGGGGATGACTGCTTGAGGCCAGGAGTTCAAGACCCACCTGGGCAATATAATGAGACCCTGTCACTACAGAAAATTTTAAAAATTTAGCCAAGCATAGTGGCATGCACTTGTAATCCCAGCTACTGGTGAGGCTGAGGTGGGAGGATCATTTGAGCCTGGGAGGTTGAGACTGCAGTGAGCTGTGATTGTGCCACTGCACTATATGACAGAGTGAGACCTTGTTTCCGAAAAAAAATAATAATAATAATTAACTGGTAAAAATAATACAATATATTGTTTAAAGATACATATTGAAGTAGTAAATTTTATGAGAAAGATTAATACAAAATTCAGAACTATGGCTATAAAGGTGGAATACAGAAAATTTCCAAGGTATTGGTTTCTTAAGCTGGGTAAAGGGCACATTAGTGTTTTTTTATTATAATTAATTAACCTGTACCTATACGTATTTTACGTACTCTTATGAAGATAATGTGCTTTACAATAAAAACGTAAGGTTAAAGAGTTAGCTAAGATTGTCACAATAAAAATTATAAGGTCAAAAAGTTAGCTAATGTGCTTCACAATAAAAATTGTAAGGTTAAAAAGTTAGCTAACATTACCAGTGATAAGTCATGTTGATAACATGTACTTTTGATATGATGTGATGAAAATGGTATTTTACCTCTGTGGTCTTCTTCCCCCATAATTTATAAGTCCAGTCAAATCCTGAGAAAACTGTAGGAGAAACCCAAATTAAGGGACATTCTACAAATACCTGACGAGTACTCATCAAAACTACCAAGGTCATCAAAACCAAGGAAAGTCTGGGAAACTATCACAGACCAGAGGAACCAAGGGAGACAGGCCGCTTAAAGGAAATGTGGTATTATCCTGCGTGGGATCCTGTGATGGAGAAAGGATGGGGGAGCAGGGGTTGGAACTAGGGATATTAAGAATGGAGTTCAGTCCATAGTAATGCACCAATGATGGCTTCTTTGTTTTGACAAATGCACCACGGAAATACATGAGGTTAACAACAGGGAAAACTAGATGAGGGGTACACAGAGAATCTGTACTATCCTTACAATTTTTCTGTAAACCTAAACTAATTCTTTAGAAATTATAAAAGTTATTAGAAGCAAAAAAAAGCTAACTTTTTAAGATTGATCAGCCAATTCTCAGTAATCACAGTTACTATGTCAGATAACATTCAAAAATTGCAGAAGTTATAAGACCAAATATTACTTTAGAAATCATGAATATTTCTGGCCAATTAAAAAAAAGGGTACAGATTTTATATCCTCTCATTTACATCCTAACAAAATAATCCAAATTGTACCTACCGACTACCAAAAATTAAAACTGATAAACTAGATTATAATCTTGAAGATTTTGTAGAGAACGTTGTTACACAAATGTTTATGCAAGCTGCAAAAATTTGTCTTGTTGTTAGTGCCAGTATTATTTGAGTCTAAGCTTGATAAGAAACCTGAAATAAGCTCAGTGAGAGCAGAAAGTGAAGGCCAAGGGAGAATGGCAAGTGGTATAGCTAAGTTTTGAAGGCATACAATATAATCACATATAACATCGTGATAAACATTCTAATTCATAATAAGCCTTGTGAACCTCTCTGCTTCCTTTGCTAAATTCCCCAAAGTAGAAACAATGCTGGGTCAGAGGGTAACCATCTTTATTGCTCTTCGTAGTGACATCCTGTCAGGGGCTTCCCCAAAGACTGAACTAACCTGCCCTCTACCTCCATGTTATTTTTCCCACAGTAATGCCAACTGATAAATCTCACTGCTAGTTTTAATGTTTTTATCAATAAGGTTAAATTTTTAAATATGTTTTGGTCCTTTGTGTGTCTTTTAACAAATTATATCATGTACACTGCCATTTTTCTCAGTAATATTAGTTTAAGTGTATTATCTATACTATATGTTGTAAGTACATTTTTCCACCTTCATTGCTTGATTTCTAATTTGGGATGAAGTATTTCCGATTAATTAAATGTTAGCTAGATTTAACTGCATGAAAAGCTATTATTTTCTTTTATGACTGGTTTTCCCTGTGTTTTCATGTTAAAAAAGACCTTGTGGTACTTCCGATATCAGAAAATGTGTTACCTACATTTCAACCACATTACTGTATGGTTTCATTTTAAAACCCTTGACTGGGCATGGTGGCTCACGCCTATAATCCCAACACTTTGGGAGGCCACGGTGGACAGATCACTAGGTCAGGAGATTGAGACCATTCTGGATAACATGGTGAAACCCGCCTCTACTAAAAACACAAAAGAAAAAATATTAGCCAGTTGTGGTGACACGCTCCTGTAATCCCAGCTACTCCGGAGGCTGAGGCTGGATATGAGCCAGATATGTTATTTAAAATTTTCCAGCTGGGCGCGGTGGCTCACACCTGTAATTTCAGCACTTTGGGAGGCCAAGGTGGGCAGATCACGAGGTCAGGAGTTCAAGACCAGCCTGGCCAACAGAGTGAAACCCCGTCTCTACTAAAAATACAAAAATTATCCGGGCATGGTGGTCAATGCCTGTAGTCCCAGCTACTCGGGAGTCTGAGGCTGGAGAATCTCTTGAATCCAGGAGGCGGAGGTTGCAGTGACCCAAGATCATGCCACTGCACTCCAGCCTGGAGGACAGAGAGAGACTCTGTCTCAAAAAAAAAAAAAATTAAATTAAAATAAGCGGAAAAAATAAAAATCTTTTATCCATCAGAAATTTATTTTGGAATATGTGACATGATATATACATATATAATAAACATATACTGTAAACACGCATTTGGTTTGTATACATGAAGTCAGAACCAGCATGTACAAATTTTTATTTGGGCTAAAATTTGTATAAATCAGAAACAATTCTTTTACTTTTTTATAGTTCAGTATAGTAGCCAGTAGTCACATGTGGTTACTAAGTGCTTGAGACGTGGCTGTATTGCAATGCACATGGTATATTGCAAGCATAAAATACACAGGGGATTTTAAAACTTAATTTGAAAATAAAATGTGTAAAATATCTCAATAATTTCTTCCATGGATTACATGCTGAAATAATAAAGATTTGGGATAAATTCTTTAAATAAGATATAATATTACAATTAATTTTACCTGTTTCCTCTTCCTTATTTTGGTGTGGGTACTGGATTTTTTTTGATTTTTTTTTTTTTTTTTTGAGATAAAGTCTCACTCTGTTGCCCAGGCTGAAGTGCAGTGGCGTAATCTTGGCTCACTGCAACCTCCACCTCCTGGGTTCAAGCGATTCTCCTACTTCAGACTCCTGAGTAGCTGGGACTACAGGCATTGACCACCATGCCCGGCTAATTTTTGTATTTTTAGTAGAGACAGGGTTTCACTCTGTTGGCCAGGCTGGTCTTGAATTCCTTACCTCGTGATCTGCCCACCTTGGCCTCCCAAAGTGCTGGAATTACAGGTGTGAGCCACCGCGCCCAGCTGGAAAATTTTAAATAACCTATCTGGATCACATCTGTGGCTCACACTACATTTTTGCCCGACAGTGCTGATTTAGTTCCCACCATACACTTACTTCCTCACAGCCAGGCATCCTCCTTAAGGAGGTTAAAGTAAAAAGACATTTGCCCCTAAAATCAACTTGCCAGGTAAACTCAATCAAATGGTCATCCTCTACCTACCCTACCTAATACCAAACACTGAAATGGCACAATGTATGGTGGAAAGTGCAAAGGAGTCAGGGCTGAGTCTGGCCCATTGTGAGCGACAATAAAGAACTTGGAAGGCTAAATGTGAATCTCTAGTAGAAAGCGATGCCCAAGAGACTGTAGAGGCCAGCCCACTAATTTCTGCCTTTCCATTCTGTTAAGTAGATCTTCTTGTCTAATCATGAGCCAACAGTTCACTATTTTCATTAATTTTAGAGTAGCTTTAATATCTGGTTGTACAGGCATACTCCTATAATTCTTTTTCAAGGTGTTCCTGGTTATTCCCACCTACATTTTTTGTTCCTGCATCATTTTGCCAAGTTTAATTTCCCATGGGTTTTGACTAGATTTGCACTAACATCTATAAACTTATATTGAATCATTCAATTCACGAACATGTTACATCTCTCCATTTATTCAGGTCTTCTTTTATATACCTCCATAAAATTTAATAGTTCTCTTTCCAAAAGTCCTGCACATTTCCTAGTAGCTTAATTCCTAAGTCGTCTATATTGCTGTTGTTATAGCAGATGCAATCATTTTTAAATTTTTCCTTTTACTTAATTATGCAGCAATACATGAATACAGTCATTACAAAACATTACAGAAGAGTAAAAATGAACAGTCTTGTCAATCCTACAAACCCTCACTCCTCCCTCCAAAGGGGACATCTATAAAGATTCACACTCATGTCCAACAAGACAATTTTCCATGCTGCTTAACTATTGTTGAGTTTTTGGCTTTGTTATGTTTTGCACAAACAAGATTGTACTATGTATTTTCTTTATGACTTTTCATACAGCAGTGTCGTCTTAGAAAAGTCTCCAGGTCCACATATATGGCTACCCCTATTGTTGCATATTATGCTATTATAAGAGTTTGACAATACATTTAATACATTTCCCTATTAATGGACATTTTAATCACTTCAGGCTTTTCACAGTGAAAGCACTATTTCACCAAACATACATATACCTACCTTTATGTACATATTTATGCCAGTATTTTTGTAGGTGAGATTTATGAAGGTGGGAGTTCTGGGTCAACATATGAGCATTTTAAGAAATCGAAAGCTGCTATCAAATTGCCCTGAAAAAAGGATTTACCACCTTGTGCCAACATTCTGGAAAAGTCCATTTTCCCACACTCTTATGTTTTACATTTTCACCCTTAATTTTTGGCAACTTGCCAAAATGCTATTAAATAATTTTTTTTTTTTTTTTTTTTTTTTTTTTTTTTTTT
>NW_016107566.1:2222736-2225769 GCF_001604975.1 Cebus imitator
TTAGTTAACATTGCACTGAAAAACTGAGAGAGATACTTATATTTGCACTGGCTATAGCAATATCTTCTTCTATAATCTGTCTTTTCCTAGCTCCTCTGATAAGCCATGAACTTCCTCCTTAATCTCATGAATGTGCTGTAGGAGCTCTATTTCATTATGAATAAGGATCTCTTGTCTGTTATATACGCATCCCATACTGTCATTTGCCTTTTAACTTTGTGGTGTCCCTTGTCAAACAGAATTTTTGCAATTTACAGTATGTAGTTAGATCTGAGCTTTACAAAATACGTGCTTTATTAACAAAATGTTAAGTAAGAAAAACTAGAGGTGTATCTAGTAAGTATTTCAATTTGAAAGTAGTTATGACCATAAACAACATTTCAAGATCTCTGCAACAACTGTAGTGTACTATGGAAATAACTAGTGATTCTATTGCTGACAAAGTTTAGGTCCTGCTAACTACTGAGGTTTGCCAGATTGTAATTAAAGGAAACAGTAAATTTTAGAAATAGTTAATTGTTAATAAAGATGTGGTTGTTTTCCCATTCGATTTTGCAAACTCCTTGGTCTAAAGTCATCTATTTATTAAATTCTTTCCTAACCACCTTCTGGCAAAACTAACTATACTTCCTCTGCGGTCCTACAGCTGTCTACACTTCACTCACAGAATGCTCCATGCCAAGTGTTTCACTTTCCTTATCTCATTTCCCTCAAAAGATAGCTCCTGGAGGAAAGGACCAGAGTGAGACAAAGCTGAGGCAGCCAACACCCTGCCTTAGAACCCTGGCGTACACGGCCTAGTGTGAGTTATAAATAGACTGATGTATTAAAAACAGTGTAAGATTGATGGTTAGCAAACAAATGAAACTGTACTTGCAACACACAATTGGAATTTATTTTCAAAATCCATCTACAGTCCCGCTGTGCTAGTAGCTCACATTTTATTGTGGTGCTGAGCTTCCATTTCAGAAGACTATATCAGCTATTCTAAACCTTGTTTTTTTAATTTGTCCCTCAACAGGGCCTTTTTTGGGCATTTTCTCCTAATTGCCCCATGAAATTTTAATATCTCAGTTTAAAATATACATATATAGCTATTCATGTACGATGACCCGTTGGAGGGCCAAAAACCACTGTTGTAATTTTTTTATTTCCCCAAACCAACTTTTGCCCCTGCTAAGGATTCACAGACTAAAATGAAATTCTAAGAATGATGAGTTTTAATGAGACAAATCTGTATTCTATTTTAATGAAACATAAAAAAATCATAGGTCATTATGTTTGTTACATGGAAACAATGTTATGTTGTACCCTTCTTATCCCTACAGGCTAAGAAGTTGTAAGACCAAAGAACACAGCATTAAGCAAGATATAGGTGTGACAAGATACTCTCCTATGAGGAGAAGGAAGAGGAAAGACTTGAAAAGGGAGGATGAATTTAACAAAGACCAGCTTAGTTCACTTTGCAGGTTTTATGAAGGCTTGCCTGGATACTGACAAAAATAATTTATTCCTTCTTTTGTTGTTTAATGTTTGGATTTATGGTATCAGGAATTTATTTCTTCTAAAGGTACTTATTGATCACCTACTATGTGCCAGACACTGAGCCTGGATCTGAAGATAAAACATTGTAACAAGACAGAAAAGTGTTTCTTAAAATTATTTCCAATGTGTAAATAACCAAAGCAAAAACTCCCATACAAGCATTTTTGTAAAACTACATACAAAATATTTACTGTATAATCACTATTATAAAATAAAAATAATTATAGTAAAAAAAAAAAGGCATTTTTTTTAAATCACAATTGAACCCCACACTCCTTGCAACATAACTCAGACTTTCTCAGTTTCACCAAATAATGTCTTTCACATGTTTATTACTTCATATGTCCTTAGAAAAAGTACAGGATGCCTGGAGTTATAACGTGCAAAAAGCATACACATATATCTTACCAGTAAGTTGAGAGGTACTATGAAGTGTCTTTGAACTTTGCCTGTATTTTATAAAAATGACTCAAACTTTTGCTGGCATGGGCAAAAATAAAGCAGGGTCACAGCACTGACAGTCCTTTGATATTAGATTGTTGTTAAAAGAAAGGATGCAAAGCCTTTGTTGGAATCATGTACTAAAATAGAACGGAAAGTTTCATTGACTTAAAAGCTAAATGGAAATTGGTTTGGTCATACTTTAAAACTGTAGCCTAAATGTCTTCAATATGATAACAGTGTGTTCAAAAGATTTCTGCATCAACTGCAGCAACCTGTTGAGTCTTTGGGAGCAAAAAAGATAACACTGTGAATCAGCATTTTGGGAAGCAAAGGGATTACAATTCATAAATTAATTAAACACAGTAGATAATGTTCTTTTTCCCCAACCTTCTTAAATCGAATACATGTAAAGTCTATTTTTTAAAAGCATGCAGTGTGCAAAGTATTTGTCATAACATAAAAGTAAACTGAAAAAGCTCTTTGTGTTTACTGAGATGATTGCTGGCAAATAGGGTGACATGAGTAAAAGTTTTTCAGAAAAGCTTTTTCCTATTTTCATTTTGAAAGCTCCTCTTGTAGCAGAATACCCTTTCCCCAAATTAAGAAAAACTATAACACAACAGTTTTCAGTTAGCAAACCTCAATTTGTTTAAAACTATTAAATTTGTATTGAATAAGCTATGTCACCACTTATTAGGCTGTTTTTTTTTATGTGAAAGTCCCAGTGTTCATGAAGCATTTCTTGTTTTATAAAAACAGCCATTTATTTATTATTGACATAAATGTACGTGTCTGACTAATAAGCTCTGTGGCTAAAAGGTTTGGGGAGGGGAAAAAGACATAAACTGGGCCACTATCGATGGTATCCAGGTAATATTCTGGTGAGTGCCAGGCCAGCTCTACAAGAGCTCCTGAAAGAGGCTTTACACATATAAAGGAACAACAAGTACCAGCTCAACTAAAGGGCAAAACAGCCAGCTAGCACCAAAATGGCAGTATCAAATTCACACATAACAATATTAACCCTAAATGTAAATGGACTAA
>NW_016107566.1:2229499-2294043 GCF_001604975.1 Cebus imitator
ACTACACACTGGGGTCAGTTGGGGGGAAATAGGGGAGGGACGGTGAGGGGTGGGAAGCTGGGGAGGGATAGCAGGGGGAGAAATGCCAGGTGTAGGTGATGGGGAGGAAGGCAGCAGATCACACTGCCACGTGTGTTCCTATGCAACAATTTTGCATGTTCTTCACATGTACCCCAAAACCTAAAATACAATAAAATAAATAAATGGGAAAAAAATTTAAAAAAAAATATTCTGGTGAGTGATATCACTGGGAAGAACTGAGCTTTGTTTTGCCTTTATCCTCCACACCTGGTTGTCAATAACCACTGGGCAAATAAATGGGTAAATTTTATTTACCGCTAAACCAAAGTCTCCTTTATAGCCTCATCAAATACACCATATTCATCCCCTACTCCAAACATCATTACATCATCTTCATCTGGGTGATCTCTCAGCCTTGTTACCACTGGAAAAAAATTTAGGGGGCAGGTACACAGAATTCAACTTGCTCCCAGTCAGACCACCACTTATCCTTCCTAACTCGTGGTGCCGCATTTTACTGCCGAAATGATCCATCCCAAGAATGCTACAATTTTCTGATCATCTTTCTCCCCTCTGTGACTTTCAGGGCAGATCTTACTATCATTCCTCCATCCTGTTGACCTCAATCCCTACATTCCCTCAATCTCTACATTTTGTAGAGATCCCTGTTTTGCGCTCTACAAAAATGTAGAGCCTCAATCCCTCGACTCTCTTACCCTGCAATGCTCTGTATATCCTGTAACTGTCTCAGACATACCCTCCTTGAATCCCCCAAATCCCTCCACTGTACCTTGAATAATCCAAGTCTATGACCTCAGGAAAATCTCCTGCGTTCTCATGCTCTTCTCTGAATGTTCTCTTCACTTTTTTGCTATTCCGGAAAAATGGACACCCCTTCCAACACACACACACACACACACACACACACACACACGAACACCAGGACATTGCTCACCTTGACTCCTTCTTGTGTAGCAGTTGTTAATCTCCCCCCACATCTCTAGTTCCAGTGAGCTAGAAGTGAGGCACATGTCTTCCTTGCTGCTCCCAAGTTATTTATGTTCCCCCTTCTTGGAATCCATAACCCCTTTAAGGCACATGTCATCAGATACACAGCGCCTCTCCTTATGAGAATTATCTACTATATTCCTAAGGACTTCCCACTTATTGTTAGAAGATTTTGCTATGGTTCCCTGTCTTTCTCTTGGTCACTTGTTTTCTTATTTGCATAGATGACTCATGCATAACCCTGGTGCCAAGGTCCATGCTGTCCTCATGTAGAAAGCTTCTGTCTCCCAGTCCTCCTCAGGCATGCACTCCTCTGCTCATGCCCTGTCATCATGATTGTCAATAACTGCACCACCTACAAACACCCCAACCTCAGCTATCCCTTTCTTTGACCACCACCTCCCCTCTCTCCAGCCTACTCACTCCAGTATCCACTCCAACCACCTCCAACAGCCACCACCTCCCTCACTTCCTCATTATATTATTTAGATTCCATGGTCCACTGTTAAGGTCACCCTCATGCCCAAACCCTTACTTCCATCGCTCCTAAGTTAGTTAAACTCAACTCTTCACCTATTAGATGTTTCTCTAGACCAATATGGTTAAACAAAAACACAGTTACACTGGCTCATCTCCCTTAAAACTTATTAACCTCAAGTGACAATTGAAGCTGCCTGGAAAATAAAATAAATTATCACTTAAGGTTGTGGTGAAATAAGTGTCTCTGCTGAGTGGACATTTTCATTCTCACAGACACACTGTGGAGCACTCTGTCTTCAAATGGCTCCATTCCCTCCACCACCTGCACTCTGCGATGACTGTCAATCCCATTTCTCTTGCTTCCCCGAGAACGTAAAAGGTAACCAGCAGAGAACTTCCATATTGTCCCATCCACAAACTACCCATCCATGCTGCAAACATACACACAGACTACACCTTCCCCATAGCAACGGATGAATTGTCCCCTCTCCACTAGTGCTCTGGGCCCCATCCCATCTCACCTACTCCAGGACTGTGCACCTGCAATTATTACATATCATAGGCATCAACAATTGTTCCCTTTCTCAGGATCATTCTTTCAGCATACAACATGCTGTTAGTTCTCAAAAAATCTCCAGTGAGACCACACCGTCATCCAGCTACCCCACCCTCTCCATTCTGCTATCCAAAGGAGTCACTGAAAGTGAGGAGTATCTTCTTCTCTTTATATTCCACTCGTTAAAACTGCTTGTCAAGATACACCAATGAGCTGCTCACTGCTTGTGGCCCATTCTTAGCCCTCATTTTTATTCAGCTTTCATATGACAGAATTGATCACTTGTTGATTCCTGAAAAAATGTCATTCTCTTCACTTCCAGGATCCAGAATTCTGGTTTCCCTCCTCCCTGACTAGCTGCTTTTTCTCAACCTCCTTGCTTCCTCCTGCTGTTTTGGGTTGGACTGCTGCATGGCTCAGCCCATGGACTTCTTTCCTATTTACATTCAACTCACTGGTGATGGGGCTCAAACCAATGGTTTTGGTACCACCCGCTAGCTGATGACCCTCAAATTCATATCTCCAACTCAAACCTCTTCTGAATTTCAGAATTGCATATCCAAGTGCCTAATTGTTATCTCACTTGGATATTTTGGAGGTATCTCAACTAGCATGCTCCCAAATCAACTCCTAACTTCTTCCCCTAAACCTGTCACCCCAGGTCTATAATTTACTGCCTGCATTTCCATTCACTCAGTCCAAAATTCATACAGAGAGTCTTTCTGGCATTGCCCTCATCCAGTCCATCAGCCAATCTTGTCTTCCCTACAATGAGAATGTATCCTGAATCTGATTTCTTCCAACTTCCACCTCCACTGCTACCACCCTGGGCTAAGCCAGAACCACTGTGCACCTGCATTAATGCAACAGCCTCTTCATGGCTCTCCCTGCTTGGAATCATGCTATATCACCCCCAGTACCACCCTCACCACGCCATCCTACCACACAGCGCCAGGTTATGCTCTCAAAGGAAAAATCAGATCATGTCACTTTGCTGGTCTCAAAAGCCCCCACTCACTCTCCTCCACTCTCAAGATGCAAAGTTGTTGCTATGGCCTACGAGGCAGGCCTCAGATCAGCAGGCCCCTGACCATCTCACTGCATCTCTTCCATGCTCACTGTTCATTCCTCATTTAGCTCCAGCCACACTGCCCTCCTGGAGTTCCACAAACCCAGCAAGCAGGCTATACTGCCTCAGAATGTTCGCCGGTTACTCTCTGTCTCTTCTACCTGGACGACCACTCCCACACAGGTGGGTATGGTGGCTGGCACCTCACCACACTCAAGTCTTAGATCAACTGTTACATCTTCAGAGAAGCCTTCCTGATCACCTTTTCTGAAAGAGCAATGGCTGTCACTCTGTCTCCTCATCCTGCTTTAATTCTACTTATACACTTGTCACTGAGCACCATCAGTTGTTACTTCTTTATTATCTTTCTCCCTGACCAGAATGGCTCCCTTAAGACAGAGATATTGGCCCACAGTGTCATCTTTAGGGCTTAGAATCGAGTCTGGGCCCTCATAAAGCCTCCGTAAAGAAATATTTCCTGAGTGAATTAATGCATAAATCACTCTTGTCTTCATGCTCTGAGAAAACCAACCCTATTAAGCAGGAAATCAATTTCTCCAGGCAGTTAGGAAAAGAGGCAGTTTCCCAGGTCACTTTTGCAAGTAACCAAAGGAAACTGTTTTGTTTTGTTTATAATGTATAATTCATTCTTCTTGCACCTCCAAGCACCTCCTAGAAAAGCCTCAAATAGCTGCTTGTTCTAAGCGCACCTTCTGTTACAACGACAGCATAGGCTAGGCCAGGCATGGTGGGTCACACTTGATCCCAGTGCTTTGGGAGGCCAAAGTGAGGTTATTACTCGAGCCCAGGAGTCCAAGACTAGCGTGGGCAACATAGTGAGATACTGTCTCTACAAAAAATAGAAAATAATTAGCTGGGTGTGGTGTTATGTACCTGTAGTCCCAGATACGAGGCAGGCTGGAGCTGTGATCACGCCACTGCACTCCTGCCTGAGTGACAGAGCAAGACACTGTCTCAAAAAAAAAGAAGAAGAAGAAGAAAAAAGTATAGGCCACCTGCCTTCTGGTCGAGCCCAACAAAGTCCCTTGAGTAGAACAAAAACTGATTAAACTGATTATAGAATTCTCATTAATGCATTTGTCTGCCACTGAAAAATGACTTCAAAATCTCTCAGGGTAAAATCAGAAAAAGAGTTCATTACTGAATTTATAGAAGATGAGAATATTCCCTGGAGAACTTTTTTTTATAATTTCATCTACATTTTCCTGTCAAAAAGAGCTCTTCACCTTCTCCTTTTCCAATAATGAGTCTAACTCTCCTATGTTAGATATGTGGCGTCAGCTCTTAATAAATCAATAAGATTTCTCAGGAAATAGATAAGAATTAAAAGTTTAATCCATAATAGCTTACATTAGAAATTTGAAGGTTAAAGAGGTTGTCTTTAAGGCTTTTATCATGGCTCTGAAATGGAATTCATGAATCAATACATCCCTGAGAGTCTAATGTAGAGCAACATATTTCGATTTATACCAAAAGTTAAACATACACTAAAGTTATCACAGACCCACTGTCAAGATTAAGGCTGCTTTACACAAAGTGAAGAAGATAAGGCCCAGGATCTGTTTCTGGAATTTTCACTGACAGATTATAGTCTTGAAGGAATTAACTGTAAAAATAACGAGGGCAGTTCTCACTTACACAGTATACTCTTTAATCTTCAGAACAACTTCAGGAGGTGGGCCCTATTATCATCTTCATTTTAAAGATGAAGAAACTGAGTCAGAGAGTGCTTACGACCTGCCTGAGATCACATACAGAGAGTAAGGGATTGAGCTGGAACCTGAGCCCAGGCGATCTGGCTGGAGTCCACGCTCAGCGCTCCTCCATATTACACACCATGATGGAAGCTGCAATGCTGCCTCTCCAGACATTTGCAAATTATCAGGTTTTAAGAGTAAAACAAGTTACTGGCTGATAAAAAGGAGGCAAATAAATTACTTACAGTTGCTCTTCTACTTACTCATGTACAATTTATTATCAACTATGCAAACTTAAGAGTGTTAACTTTTTTCTCATTAAAATAATTTTGACTGAGGTAGTGGACACAAACCTACACCTATAATGAAGCCATACAGAACTACATATATGCACACTCATACACACACATGCGTGTGTACCCGCTACACATGCATATAATAAGTACAAGTAAAACTAGGAAATCTGGGCAGGGTGCAGTGGCTCACACCTGTAATCCCGGCACTTCAGGAGACTGAGTTGGGCAGATCACTTGAGGTCAGCAGTTCTAGGCTAGCCTGGACAACATGGCAAAACCCCTTCTCTACTAAAAATACAAAAACTAGCCGGACATGGTGGCGTGCACCTGTAATCCCAGCTACTCAGGAGGCTGAGGCAGGAGAATCGCTTGAACCCTGGAGGCAGAGGGCACAGTGAGCCAAGATCATGCCACTGTATTCCAGCCTGGGAGACAGAGCAAAACTCTGTCTCAAAAAAAAGAAAGAAAAGAAAAGGAAAAAAAAATACAGAAATCTAAATAAGTGGGTTTATGTCAATGTCTATATCCTGGTTGTAACATTATACTATAGTGTTGCCTCTATAATGTCGCTGATGGACGCTGAATAAATAATATGTGGATCTTTCTACATTCATTATTCCTCCCAACTACATGTACATCTACATTTATCTCAATAAAAACTTATTACCTCAATTTTAAATTATTAAAATATATATCTTTAGGTTTTTGCTATTTTGAAAAATCACTTTCACACAGATTTGGATTTTCCATGCTGAACTTCAAACTATTTTCTGCTCTTAACAAGATGGAGTTTGAGGAAAAATCACCTCGAAACTATACCATGAGGTATTCTCAAGAGGGCTTTAGTAACAATATTCAATGTAGTTCTGATGTGGTGCTGCTGCAAAGTTAAAACAGTTGTATGATGGTCAGCGATGTGAAAGACACACCACCTTTTTAGATAATTTTTACGTAACTAAAATAGATGAATAAGAAACTTGTAAACAAGGAAGGATACCTTTTCGAAACAACCTGAATGTTTCAAACAACCATTTGATCATAAAATATGTCTCTTAAACTTCCTCACTCCTATGTTTCTTTCCAAGCTGAAGACAAAATTCTCCAAAGAACTGCCTCATTTCTTGTTGACTTCCTTTCCTCACCTCCTATTCACTCTTCAAACTACCTCAGTCCTGTTCAACCCTCAGGACGCATGCCATTAAATTCAACTGAAAATTTTTGCACTCAGTTTCTTGCCTTTTCCTCAGCCTCCACAGCTGTTTTCCCTCCCTGCTTCTTTCCCTCCCTCTCCCTGGGCGCTTCTGGATTCCTCCACATCTCAGGTGCTTCTCTGCACTCTGCTCTGCAAGCTTGCCCTCCTATTCCTGGCTATTACATGTGGGCGCTCCTCTCTCCCTAGGTAATCTGATGCAGGCCCATGACGTCATTTTATATCTATAAATTCATCTTGGCTCACTATTTTATATCTCAAGGCCAGAACTCTCTACCTCAGATGCTTCAAGTGTCCTCAGTAGGAAATCTGAATGTATGATCTTTTCCTCTTTACACAAGCAAGTTACCTAGGAGTTCTCTTCCATCACTCTCAATATCGGTTCCCTCAGCAACCCACTTACCCACTTATCCTCACAAGGATTTCTCAAATCTCTGCACCTCTCCATCACTCCTGCCACTACCCATATCCCAGCTACCTCTATTTCTCACCTCAACTAAAGCAAGAGCCTGCTAACACATCTCCCTGGCCTCATTCATGCCCCTGACCTTCAACCAAATGAGCTCCTTGTGACCTCCATGCTTAAAACACTTTGATGACTTTTTATGATAAAGACAACATCCTTAACTTGCCCCCTGCTCTCTATTCCAGCCATATGAGCATTTCTTTCTGGTGTTCACAGAAGCTGTCCCTGTTCCCTCTGGCTGAGCCAGTCTTTTCAGTTTGTTTGCCAAGTAAATTTCTACTAACCATTCACAATTCAGTTCCATAAATATATTTCCCCAGGCAGGACGTGCCTGTCCTCTCTATCCCCCAATATAGGCTCACACATTGCCATATGCCATTCTTTGTAGCACTCATTGATATTTAAATGCAACTTCTGTCTGTGTGATTGGATGGTTAATGTGTGCCTCCTCACTGGACTGTAAACTCCTCAGGGAAGAATCATGTTTATATGTACTCATCGCTGCACTTATGCCTGACACACTCCCACTGATATGCCAATATTGAGGAAATTGCATCAGAAATAAAAGGTAGATTTTAAAAATGGTGCCTCCGCCTTTCTGCCTCTTCACACCGTGGCTGGGGAAGAGGATGAGGTTTTACAATTATATACATGATAAAATTGTCATTTAAACATCCCCAAAATGGAACAACAACAACAAAAAAAAACAACACTGTCATTGACATGAATGTTATTTAAACATTACTATTCATGTTTTAATTGAATTATGATTTTTTCAATTAAACTTGATTTTCCCCCATATCTCCATTCCACAGGTAATAAAGAAGTAAAAAAATGAGTACACAAGTTTTTAAAATAATCTTACTTTTTTTTTTTTTTTTGAGACAGTATCCCTGTCTCCCAGCCTGGAGTGCCGCGGCACAATCATGGCTCACTGCAATCTCCACTTCCCAGGCTCAAGGGATCCTCCCACTTCAGCCTCCCTAGTCGCTGGGACCACAGGTGCGTTCCACCACACCCAGCAAGTTTTTGTAATTTTTTATTGAGATGAGGTTTCACCATGCTGCCTCGGCTGGTATCAAACTCTTGGACTCAAGCAATCCTGTTGCCTCAGCCGCCCAACGTGCTGGGATTACAGGCATGAGCCACCACACCCAGCCAACCTTTATTTACTCTCAAAATTGTGATTCACAAGTAAAAGCCGAAAATGCATATAAAGAAGGAGTTTTATATTGTTAATAGTAAATGCAATTTTCAGATTTTAACTTATTAGACAAAAGGCATTGCTACAACATTTCCTTAGGGCATCATTTATTTGCCTTCACATCTGTGATGATCAATGTCATAATTTTATCAGCCTCTTCACAGCTTTTGTAACTACACAAAAAAATCATTAACATGTGAGCATCACACCCTTCCCTCCTTCTACTCTCTCCTTTCCATCAACAAGAGAGAGTTACCAGCATAGCCTTACCCTGTCACTTCTTTGAGTACAGAAAGCCGAAAATCCATGCAAGTGGATCTTCAAGAGGAAAACAGTTAAAGAATTGCACTCCTCATGGACTGAACATGCAGAAGGAGCAGGCTCCAGGAAGAAGTTTACCCTTGGGAAATAGCACAGAGGTTGCTGAGAGTCCATTGAGTAAGGCGACAGTGAGAAAGGGTAGATGGCATAGATGAAGGAAAGCACTTCTTGGTTAGGAGTGCTCCAGTTTCCCAAAGTTATGAGTGCCAAAGAATAGGAAAAGGACTAGGGACTTTAAGGAGATTTGCTTTGAACTGTACTTGAATGCTCTTAAGTGCCAGGGGGAGTTTCAGGTGGACTGGAACTTGTTCTGTGCATCTCCAAATGGACATGCTCACATCACACTTTCTTTACCAATCACTAAAAATAAGCATACTTATTCTGCACTTACTTACTCAGTGCTGGATACTACAGAGAAAGTTCCTGGTTCTAGCAACTATTCTAGACTTACTAGTAAGAACATTTTGCCAGAAGGTGAGAAATACATCCATCAAAAATTTAGGAGCCTTCCACCTCAGTGAAATGTCCAGGGATCCAGTGGTGTGGGGCACATTGAGATATCCCTTCTAAGGTGAAGGGTAAGTTGTTGCATCTGGTCCCTCCTACAACCAAGAAAGAGACACATGCCTGGTGAGCCTCTTTGGATTTTGGAGGCAACATATTTCCCATCTGAGTGAGCTGCTCCAGTCCATTCACTGAGTGACCCAAAGAGATGCTAGTTTTGAGTGGATCCTGAACAGAAGAAGGTTCTTCAACAATTCCAGGCTGCTCTGCAGGCTGCTCCAATGCTTGGGCCAAAGGATCCGGCAGATCCAATGGTGCTTGAAATGCCAGGGGCAGAAAGGCCTTTGGCAGGCCCAAATAGGTGAATCACAGCACAAACCCTTAGGATTATAGAGCAAAGAGACCTGCCATTCTCTGCAGATGACTACTCTCCTTTTTGAGAAACAGCTTTTGGCTTGCCACTGGGCCTTAATAGAAATTGGACAGTTAACCACGAGCCACCAAGTTACTATGCTCATCACTAACAGGTGTTAGGAACCCTCCAAGCCATAAAGTTGGGTGTACATAGCAGTAATCCAGTATCAAATGGAAGTGTTATTAATATACCTAGGCTCAAAAGGGTACAAGGTACAAGTAAGTTACATGAGGAAGTGGCCCAAATACCATGGACCTGACTCCTGCTATGTTATCTCCTCTCCCCCCGCCCACAACTACGACCTTATGGGAGAAAACTTGGGCCTGGTTCACAGATGCTTCTGCATGATATGGAGGCACCACCTGAAAGTGGACGGCTGCAGCACTATAGCCCATTTCAGGAACACCTAAGAAGGACAGCAGCAAAGGGAAGTCCTCCCAGAGGGCAGAACTTCAAATAGTGCATCTGGTTGTTTCTTTTGCTTAGAAGGAGAAATGGCCAAATGTACAGCTCTATGCTGATAAATGGATGAGGCAAGTGATTTGGTTGTATGTCAAGAAACTTGGAACATGATTGGAAAACTGGTGAAAAGGTTGGGGGAAGAGGTATATGGACAGACTTCTCTAAATGGGCAAAAATACTTGAAGATATTTGCGTCCCATGTGCCTGCTCAGCAAAGGGTGGTTCCAGCAGAGAAAGAGTTTAATATCCAGAGGACAGGATGACCTGTTCTGTTGATATCAGTCAGCCCCTTTCCACAGACACTCCTGTCATTGCCTATAGGGCTCATGTACAAAGTGACCATGGGATTAGCAGTCATCTAGTGCTTGTGACACACCACAATGTAAACAAAAAATCCATAATGCCAATTATTATCACAGGTTTTGTGCCCCTATTGATATACATAGCCCATCATATAGCTTGATACTATAGCTCCATACAATTTCTACTCAGAATGGAAAGAATATATGTGTTTATATCTTTAATATAAGACAGCATCAAGTCTCTAAAAAACATTAGCTTGTCAATCTAATCCTCTGCTAGCATGTATTAACTTGTCAATTTAGTACTCTACTAGACAAGCTTTAAAAATTAAAGGTTGAGCCTGTAATCCCAGCAATTTGGGAGGCTCACGTGGGTGGATCACCTGAGGTCAGGAGTTCAAAACCAGCCTGGCCAACATGGTAAAACCTCATATCTAATAAAAATACAAAAATTAGCCAAGTATGGTAGCACGTGCTTGTACTCCCAGCTACTAAAGAGGCTAAGGCATGAGAATCACTTGAACCCAGGAGGCAGAGGTTGCAGTGAGCCGAGACAGCGCCACCATACTCCAGCCTGGACAACAGGCCAAGACTCCGTCTTAAAAAACAACAACAACAACAACAAAAAAAAAAACACAAAAACAAAAAACAAAAACTATTAAAGGTTGAGCTTCATTTCATGTATCTCAAATGTGAAAAATCTAAATCCATCCAAATAACCCTACTTTTTTTCTGAAACTGAGAAGGATCTATATAAATGTTTCAGGAAAAACTGTTGTGAGAAAAAGAAGCAATGTTTGTTACTTATTACAAATATGAGTATGATTGATCCAGGCAGCTGGAAGTCCTTTTATTTGACAATCACAAAAGCATCATCCTCAGGATAACAACTTTACAAACATCTCAAAGGACACAGTAAGCACTTCACTTCAAGCAGTATGAAACGCTAGATATTCTAAGAATCCCTCAGGCAGTAAGTCAAACAGAAACTGGACTGACTGCAACAAGCTTAGCCTTGCTGAGCTCACAGTGAGGTGCAGGCGGAAGTCTAGGTCTTGGGCAAGAGGAGCATTAAGAACAAAGAGATGCAGCTAAACTTTGAGAGCGTCCCGTGCACACAGGCAAAAATGTTTGAAGCCAAACCGGAGAGGCCCATATCCAGCTGGAACTCCTGAAGGAAGTACTGTCTTTCCTATTTAATAAGGGCCTTCGGGGACTGCGGTTAGACATTTTAGGAAACTGCATAGTAATGCAACACTGCTGGGAACAGAAATGGGCAGACATAGGGGCCCTATTGCATCCTAGATGTGAAATCTATTTAAGAGGGGTGGGGTGGGCAAAGATAGAGCTCAAAAGGGTTATATTTAGTAAATCATAAAGATTTTTTCACCATTTCTAGCAAGACAAGAGTTCCAGGGATCTTCAGAGTATCCAGCAGTTAGCTGACAGCCTCCAGCTGCCATGCCTTCAGGAACTGTGGCAGCATCCTATCCCCAAGCCTCTCCCAGTCAATGCCTACATGTGGGAGGGCTGGGCTTTCCTGCCCAATGGTGGACTCATCTGCTGGACAGTCTTTGCTGCAGAGCACCTCGTGGTCTAATCAAGACTTTTTCCAAGCTATATTCAGTCTGATTCTCTTCCTGCCCAACCTCCTTCCTTTCCTCTTTCCATTCACAAGTGTCAAACCTGCGTCACAGTCTGAGTCTTGCCCACCTGTTCCTGCTCTCTTGCCCCTGTGTCCTTCACAAACTTGTGTCCCTATGAATCTCTTACCTATCTAATTTTATCATGGAGCCTGATCCTCAGAGTATCTCTGAACTGACATAATAATCAACAGTGCTATTCTGTATTTGTTTTATTTTATGAGAAGGGAATACTGTTGCTGTGATAAAAGCACATTAAGTTTTATGAATGTTGTGCAATTATTTTTTAAAGCATTAATGTGACAAATACTAATGTAGCTCTTAGTTTTCATATACTAAGACTAGTAAATTATTTAACACATGCAATTGATGAGAATGAAATATTAAATAGAAACTATAACTATTTACATATGGTCCAATAATTTTATATATTCCCATGGTTCAAATAGCACTTACACACACACACACACACACACACACACACACACACACACACAACTTTCCAGAATATTGATGTATTCAGCATAACATGCTCAGGCCATTCAAAAGAAATTGTTTTAATCAGAGAAATAAGACAACAATCTGCCTATTTTTTGTTTGTTTGTTTTTGTTTTGAGATGGAGTATCTCTCTATCACCCAAGCTGGAGTTCAGTGGCATGAACACAGCTCACTGCAACCTCAAACTTCTGAGCTCAAATGATCCTCCTGCCTCAGCCTCCCAAGTGGCTAAAACTGCAGGTGTGCACCATCATGCTCAGTTAATGTTTTATTTTTTATAGAGATGGGGTCTCACCATGTTGCCCAGGCTAACAATCTATCGATTAACCACAAATTAAATATTATTCCACATATGGACTGAATAATTATTACATTTATAATTTGGATTATGTTAGTTATCATCAAACAAATATTTATTGGTTTTGTTTCAATAGCACCCTGGGCACTACAACCAGGCAAAACTGCAAAGCAGGTGAAGCTGCCTAGGACTCCCTCCCATTCATTTTTAGTCCTTCCAAGTTCTTATCCCCAGGTGCTTCTCCATCCCGCTTCAAGGCTATAAACGAGGCTCCCCAGAGTCCACATATGTTCCCTCTAAGGGAACATCCTCTAAAGTATTAACAAGTGATGCTAGCTCATAGTACAGTTGCTTTTCAGAAAGAAAATAATCTGAGCTGCAGTGAAAACTGTCCCACAGAGCTAACCCTGTGACCTGGCTCTGAAGGGATTAAAGGCAAAGCTCATTGATTTGAGAAGTGAAATATGGCTGACTTCAGCTTTCCTGCTGAACCACAGCTTTCTAACTATTCCTTGTCAAAATGTGTGTCACTGCAGGCTTTGTCATCAATGATGTCAATGTGAGGAAGCAGCTAAAGAACTGTGTGAAGACAAAAATGTTAAATCAGAGAAATGCACATATAAACTTTCAATTACCTGTAAATATGTCAGAAGTCCAGTGTAGTAAACACTCTTTCACAAGTCTTAAAATTCAAAACCTCTGTTAAATTCACCAGGTCTAGGCCTACTTTCTGGTATTGGCACACAGTTCATAACATCTGATTTCCTTCTTTAAATTTATAATTCATTTACCAACCATTTAGGCTCAATAACAAACCTACTTGAGAAAAAGCCAGGCCAGCTTAAGAGAACAACTGGATCTGGGCCATTTTATGTAAACAAAGAATCATCCGACTTCATGAATTGTCAAGGGAAATACCACAGGAAGAGATGGGAACGGAAAAATTAAATACCTTTGGCAATTGCTTGGATCCTGCCTTTTAACATACGTTTTGTGATATGAGTTCCCACAATTTCTGCAAGGGATTTTTGTTTATTAAATGTCCGTCACACACATTATTTTATTTAATTATGAAAACAATTTTATGTTGTAGGTTTGTTTGGCTCCATTTTGAAAAAAAAAAAAATGAAATCACCACTGGTGGAATTTTAGTGATTTAGATGAAACTCACACTTGCCATGTGGCAGACTGGGGAAGAGACTCCAAATAAGAACTCTACTACACAGCTTCTTTGCAAGATGCCATGTAGCACTTTTATTTCGCTCAACACGATATTTCAAAAAGGTATTCATAGCTGCTTAAGAAAGTGTTTCTTAGCCACAAAAGATTACCTCATTATAGGATTTAAAAGATCAAAAGTAATAATTTGGGGCTGGGTGCAGTGGCTCATGCCTATAATCCCACACTTTAGGAGGCAGAGGTGAGTGGATCACTTGAGGCCATTTCGAGACCAGCCTGGCCAACATGGTGAAACCCCATCTCTACTAAAAATACAAAGATTTGCTGAGCATGGTGGCATGAGCCTGTAATCCCAGCTATTCAGGAGGCTGAGGCAAGAATATTGCTTGAACCTGGGAGGTGGAGGTTGCAGTGAGCCAAGATCATACCACTTCACTCCAGCTTATGCAACAGAGCAAGACTCCATTAAAAAAAAAAAAGTAATAATTTTTTCTCTAGCCTGCACTTCTATCTAGGCTTCTTTATACATAGTATATAGGTTTTCCGTTTTGCCTTTTGTTGTAAAATTGTCAGGAATCTGTCCTCGCTACTCTATTCTCTCTCCACCAGGAAACTTTCTTTTAATTTGCTATCTCTCAGGGGCTGTGAGATTGGAAACCAGACTAGCATGTTAAAATCATTCATGCAGCAAGCATATATTGAGCCCCTTTTACTTATCATCAACAGTGCAGTAGCTGCTGATGATCTGAGTTCCTTGAGATGCAGTCCCTGACCTCCAGGAATCTGCATTCCCTGTCCTCCAGGAATCTGCAGTACAACAGAAAAGATGAGCACACAGAGCAGAATCCAACAGTGGAGCTCCAGATGCTAATGCAGATTTGACATACTGCTGTGAGCGCACAGGAGATGTGAAAACTAGCTGGCCTCTGAGAACGGTTCTCAGAAGTGAGATGTGAACTGGATTTTGAAGAATATATACAATTTTATTAAGCGAAACAGGAAGTACGGGCATTACAGGTACAAAAGAACAGAGCATGAGAAAAGTCATGGTGTACTGGAAGGGCTTGATGGATTTAGAAAAGGTAGACAACTTAAAATAACAAGTCAACGAATATGTTGTATAAAATAAACTTTGAGTCAGAGCTATAGGTAAAGGGCATGAGGTTAGTAGATGAACTTGTTGGCATCTATTTTGGGTTTGCAGAGGCCTTTTTTCTTACTTTCTGGTTAGATGTGTTTGGAATTATCACATATTCAGGCTGTAAGTAGGTAAACTGCCATTGCCATTTGGAGCTTTTTTGCATTGTGATTTTTTCCACTAATCAACCTCAGTTTACTGGTAAGTACCCATGTGTAGCTTAACTATAGCATGTACATACTAAAATAAACTGCAGCCCACTAGATTGTGAGTTCTGTGAAGGCACGGACATCTGTTTTCTTCACTGTTGATGCCGGAGCCCCTAGAGCACTTAAATGTTTGTTGACTGAATAAATGCACATGCTGCATTTATGTTTTGCTTTACATAAGTTTATCTACTTATAGTCCTATTATATAGTAATTTCAAACACATCCAACCAAAAAGTAAGAAAACAGGCCTCTGCAAACCCAAAATAGATGTTAAATCAGTTCATCTACTAACCTCATGCCCTTTAGCTCTAGTTCTGACTCAAAGTTTATTTTAGAAAACATCTTCCTCAACTTGTAATTTTAAGTTGTCTGTCTTTTCTAAATCCATCAAGTTATGCAAATCATTTTCATGTCTATGAGCTTCTTTTATCCTATTGACATGACACAAATGAAAGCAAGCACCATTTTAAATGAGAAGGTACTCACCGATGCCTGGTTCTTCTGTCTCCCATCACCATAGCCTTAATGCTTCCGTGGCAACATTTAAGAATGGCGCACACACCCCACCTTTAAAGCTACTACTGGCTCATCCCCAAAACAGCTTTCTCCACATGAAAGACTTCTACAAATCAAACAACCAGCAGCAGTAGTATCGACAATTTTGTTTTTTAGAGTATCTATGCCATCTGTTACATCTGGCTTATAACAGGGTGAACTGAATTGACAAGTGATACCCAATTACAGTAATTATTCTAGGGGCCATAGAATCACCTGGAGGGCTTGTTAAAGCACAAATTGCTTCTCTCCCCCTCCTCTTCCTACTGCCAGTTTCTGCTTCAGTAAACCTGGAGAGAGCGCAAGAATTTGCATTTTTAACAAGCTCTCAGGTGATGCTGATGCTGCTGGTCCAGGGACCACACCTTGAGAACCACTGATCTGGAAAATCAGGATAATTCATTCATTCTATTATTGTGATTCCATCAGTATGCCCTCTGCCTTTATGTTTAACTTTTTTTCCTATTTTTAATCCATATAAATCTTCAGTCATATGCAGAAATAAATGTTCAGATACAGAAATAAATCTTAATTTGGATATATTATTTCATGAAAACTGAAGATTCATTCATCCTCTTGCTAATTAAAATGAGTTAAAAGTAGAAAAAAGTACACAACGCAAAAGGGGTAGGTAACTGCAGAGAATTACTATAACGCTATTTTTAAATGAAACATTTCAATTTAGGACAAGTTTCTAGCACCCAAACAGAAACAATATTTTGCTAAAATCCTAAATAAAATTTTCTAACTATATTAATAGAAAATCAGACCCATATTTCCAAATGAATGGAATTTTCATTATGGAATCAAGTTACTTAGTCCATAAACTTAGTATGTAGGCGCTCTATGCCTCCTTTGGACAAACTGGAAAACAGCTGTTCTGGTTTCTCTTCTCCAAGCCTTAATTTCACAGAGAAGAGCTAATGTTCTCTTGTCTAGTATACCATAAAGCACATCACAGTGTTTCCCATTATGAGATTTATCTTGTTTATTTTGAAGTTCAGAAGGCAATGACTGTCTGGCCAAGTCAGGGCTCATGAAGTTCTAAAAGTTGATGAGCTCAATTTTTAAATAAAATGCCATCCCATGCACATACCATTTTAAATCTAGGAATCAGTATTTACATAGCTGTTAAATGATCTTCCATGTTACAATCAAAATATCTATATATACTATACGAATATGTGCAGATATATGCTGAAAACTCTAATGAAAATGAAATTCTCTCTTTTCAAAGTTGATAATTAGAATGTTTATTGATTCTAAAGTTCATCAGTTCAAATACTATCCTCTAAGGTTGCAGTTTCTCAGGTGCACACACAAATATTCCACAGATGCATACAAAGCACATTTAGTCCCTATAAAACAATAAAAACATCAGTACAATAATCTGATTTACCTAATCTTCTGCCCTAAAAAAATACCAAATGTAGAACTGACAGCAGAAAATACTACAGTGATAGCTGCTTTCATCAATTGACCCCAAAATACATACTCTATGAGATACTTCCAAAAAGGATAATGTCTTTATATTTACATAATGGAGGCCAGAATTTTAAAGAATTATGAAGAATTCCTACTCCCCATGTGTGGAAATAAGCCAGATCAGAAAGCAGCAGCTCCCATTAATGACAGAACTTTTCAACATTAGACTTGTCAGGGGAGTTATGCTGCCTCTGAAGCATATTCTCATGACAAAATGAAATAGCCCTGATGGTAGAATGTATTTGGGAATCTCTCATTTAAAAACCCTGAGAGGGAAGGTTAGGATTGAAGGATTTGCTCAAGTGATAAAACTCACAACTTCACAGCTCTTAAGGAATTTTATGTTTCATTAAAAAATGAAACAAATGAGACTTTAAAGAATCATCAATAAACCAAAAATCAAAGTTTTTGCTCTTCTCTTCTCAACAAAGGGGAAAGCAAAGGCAGAGTGTCGACCACCATCTTCACAAATGCTGTGCCAACCCCACCCTGCCCTCCTCTCCTCTCCCCTCCCCTCCCCTCCTCTCCCTTCCCTTCCCTTCCCTTCCTTGGAATGACCCTGTAAGCTATTGCTCTCAGGCATCCTGCTAGGTGGCTTCTGGTTAGATTTGCATAATGGGATAAGGCAGAAGATTGAGGGCCAAAGGAAGGGAAACCCCAAGATGTGCCAGCCCTTTTCTCTGTCTCCAGCAGGATCTCTAGGAAATATCTGCTTCATTCCTGTGGTCTTAGCTCCTACACGCACACATTCTCTCTCTCTCTCTCTCTCTCTCTCTCTGTCTTTCTCTCTCTCTCATTGTTTCCAACTTACAAAACCCCATCCAGATGTAAAAATAGAATATTCAAGACCTAAATGGACCCACTGAACCCAATTAGCACTAATCTAGTGCTAAGGTGGAGTCTTCCCAACATTAAATCTGCCCTGCCACCAATTCTGCACCTGATGGACCAGTAACTATTGGGAGCTTGTCTCGGCATTGAAACCAATATTATTAGCATGAATAGCTAGACAATACCAAGGTTGTGCACAGACAACTGCTACAATTCTACTGTTACAAATGAATTAATGTCCTATCTATAAACCTGAGCTTCAGTGCTCCATGTTGAGCTGGGTTTAACTATACTAATTCAACTGACAAAAGTCTCCAATGATTTAATTAGAGATGCATACAGAAGGGAAAAAGCAAAGCAAAACACAAATATATACTGCCATGTAAATGCTAAGTGTTATTTTGATGCGCTCAAGTTCCACCCACTCCTTCTTAGGAACACTTTGTGCTAAATGAATTTGTCAATGCTGATACAAACATTTTCCATGTGAAGCGGAACATCTTCCTAAGGGAGATTTGTTTCCTGAGACATTTGTAAACCTCCTTAGTATCACCAATTAGGCATCCTGATTCCACCATTTATGATCTGTTTGACCTCAGGCACATTATTTCACTGCTCTTAAAGCCTCAGATTTCACATCTATAAAATGGTTTAGTAACAGGACCAACCTCATGGGGTTGTAATGAACTTTGAACATTGGTGATGCTGTTGCTTAGCATGGGTTCGGAACTGGGATTGGAAAGGTTCTGCTTGAACCCTCTTTGGGGCTTCCTAAGCTGGTGGAAATAGTTTTCTGAGGACTTGGTGTTTGTTAGAAGCTTGTACTTCTGACCCATAAATGGGTTAAATCAAATATTGCATATAAAGTTAAACGGTATTGCCTAGCATGTAGTAAGAAGTTGATAAATCTTAGCTATGATATTATTGCCAGCTACAACTTCATGCCAGTAACTGGAAAGGGATATAACAAAAAAAAAGTTGCTGATCTATATACTATTTGGTTAAAACAATAATAATAATTACAACAATAAACAACTAGCAGGCTAAAATATCTACAGAACATGTAAAAATCCTACTTTCAGCTTCCACTTTCAACTGAAAGGCGTAAGTGAATCACTGTATGCCGTTGGTCCCTAAATGGGCTTCCAGACCAAGAAAAGCTCAAATGTGTTTAAAAGAAGAAGCAATTCAGGGAGCAGAGGAGTAGCATATGAAGCCCAAGCTTCTGACAAACATCAGGTCCTCAGAAAACTACTTCCGCCAGCCTTAGGAAACCCCAAAGAGGATTCAGGCAGAGCCCTTTCCAATCCTAGGCTCTGACCTATACTAAGCAATAGCATCACTAAAATTCAAATAATACAATTTTAGGCCCATCATCTAACAATCTAGAGTTTTTCATTGAAAACATATTTACCCTTTTATTCTATGAAATGTCATGCTCTGTTCTCTTTCAGTGTCCATTTGTTGTATATCCCATATATATCCATCTAGGGTTTAGCTAAATAAAGCTGATGGATATAGTTTTAAAAAAACATAGCTCTGGGGCCATAAAAACAAACAATTCCACTTTGTATCTCAGGATCTGTCAGTATTCATGTATCTCTGTGGGAAATTTATATTTACCTACCTTTTGAAAGCTAACATTTGTTTATCTATCCTACCAGGTCTATTTTCTGAAAGAGAGCAGAAAAGAAAGAGAAAACATATAAAATGGAAGAGATTGTGACATGGATACGGAATTATGATAGATTATAACTTAGAATAGAAGGTATGTAGGAAATTAAATTTAAATAATAGAACATATTTTTATAAACTAAAATGAAATACACTGTAGATATTCCAGGTTTAACTCCATGTATTGTAAGAAGGGATAAAGATGTTGCCTTTTTCTTTCCCCTTGTGCTCTTAATATTATTACCATCTGGCTGCGGCAGATAGATCCTTAAGTAACTGTATTTATCATTTAGAGAAACAGAGCAAGAACCTGGACATTTTCAGTGGATTGAGGGATAGGTGAGGAGGGGACATTTTCAAGAGGAAGACTTTCCCAAACTTATTCACTTTCCAAGGCTTCTCAGAAAGTTCTCCCTGAGGTCAGGAGCTGACATTAAATGCCCTGCACTTGATGTTAAACTAATCAAAAGCACAAGAGGGAGGTCATGCTTTTAAAATTCAGAGGAAGGAAAGAGACAGAAGCCATCTGGCGGGAACACCTCCACCCCACCCATCCACCCCCAACAAGATGAGATGCCTTCCTTCCCTTCTCTTCCATACAACAATCTTTTATTAGCCAGAATTTGTATCCCCTTAACATAGAGTATCTTTCGTTGCTCTTTTTCTCAAGTTACAAATGATATATCTGAATTTTGCCTTCAATTTTTGACTTCATAAATATTATCTGACTCCTTCAACGTCTTTTCCTATTTCAAAATATGGAAAAATTGGATATCTCAACTCAGTGGTCTTAACACTTCATTGTCCAGCAAAGGACTACAAAGAATCACACTTTATGTTTGCATATTGTTTCACAGCATACGAAAGCTTTCATGTATATTCTCTTTTGTTCCTCATCACAAACATGTAAGGTAGGTAAGAAAGATGGCATCATTATTTATGTCCTCTGAGAGAAAACTGAGGGTCTGAAAAACAGTTGTGAATGTTGACACTATGCACATGGGTGGACAGAGAGACAGAAGAATTGTGGTTAAATTTCCCATACAAGGTCTTACAACTATTAAGTGATAGAATTTAAATTCCTTCCAGAATGTCTGACTCTGGATTTTGTATATACAAATTGACAACTGTTCCCATCCAAAATGTGGCTTAGGGAGATTTAGCAACTTTAATACGTATAACCAAAAGCATTAAACACTGGGATAGAGAGGAAAACATTATCTAAGAGATTTAAAATTTATACTGTCCATAGCTGAAGACATACATGTATAAGCCCAATGTGTAGTAAAAAGACTATAAAAGAGAGATCCTAAAACAGAATGATAAAATAAAATAATTGTATATAGTTCTCTACAACTAATGTAAGATTGCACAGCTAATATATATGTGTTCAATGTTTAAAGCAAATGGCTAGTTAATGGGGAGAATGACATGAAATAATAAAAAGCCAAAACTTCAAAGATGAACTGTGAAAAAGTAAGACTCATCCCCATACCAAATCCTCAACCCAATTCTTCAGTTTCTTCTGTATCTTTCTAAACATTTTGTATACATTTATACAAAATGTGTACACACACACACAAACACACACACACACACACACACACACACACACACACAGAGGAAATTTGAGGGTTTTGTTGTTTTATGTCAACAGCAGCATAATATAGAACTGCTCTTTTCATTCAGAATGTATCAGCATATTTTCTAAATCAATATATGTAAATCTACTTCTTTAAAAATTATATAGGCTTTTTTCCCAATATAAGGTCTTAAGATCCCCAAGTATTAATTTCCCTATCTTAGCATTTTTCAGGGACATAAATTGCATGACTAGAGAACAAACACTTTATTGTCATGAAACTAATTCATACTAAGACTGACAAATTTTTAACAAAACTAACTGGGAGCATGTAATAAAAACTGTACACTTACAATTTGAAAACTCTGTAAGAAAGCCTCTTTCCATTGATCTCTTGAAAGAGAATCAAAATCTTTTGGAAAACAGCAGTGAGCTATTAAAACGTTAATAGAAATTTATCCTTTAAGTCTTAGTACACATAGTACAAGCAGAGGTCATTTGGGAAACTAAACATCCTGTAAGCTATTCTCTCTGTTTTTCTCTCTCTCCCCCAATTCGTCCCTCTCCTCTCTCTCTCTCTTTCCCTGTCTCCTCCTCCCCCCCAATCAAAGTTGATACAATATAACAAATTTTAAAAGTCAAGGCTCTATGTATGTCAGCATAGAGACTTCATATAAAGTCAATGTTATTTGGATTTTATGCTTAACTCAGAACAAATTTATTTACTTCTTTACTAAAAAGTGTATGCAAAAATAAAAATCATCAATATTGATTTTGCAGAGAATAGCAAATGTTCGAAGAGATAAAATATGATATTAAAAGCATGCTATTTAGTTCCCTGTTACCCAAGTGATATCAAAATACAATTCTAGCCTTCCAAAATAAGAGTTGGAAAATGAGTCAACATCAGAATTAACACCTTAATGCCCATACATTGTTGGAAAACAGCAATGTCACCATGTAAAATGTGTGACCAGCCCAAATTAGATTGGTCACCAAAAAAGCACCTTCCAGGATGTCAGATAGGGTGTACACAGAATTCCTATAGAATTCAATAAACAGCCATGCTGAAACATATCACCAACGATGCTTTGTGACTTAAGAAGTATTTGCAGGGAAAAACTTTTCCATTAGTGCTTTTTAACTTCCTTAGAGAAATGAACGTGGAGTTTGACTTCTACTCTTGATAATGGTAGAATAAGTGATTCAATCCTCTCAGAGGACGACTAGAAAAATTGGACAAATTTAAAGAAACAGCCTATTAAAGGCATACAGACCTCTTAAGTACAGTAAAGATTTTCTGGGAAAGGAGTCTAGGTAAATGTAAGTTTGAAGCAACTTCTTTCCATGGGAATTTACATGGATTCCAGCAGGGAGAACTAGAAACTAAGAGACTGAACAGGATTTGCAATATCCTCTTGGTGCCCAGGCCACAGAGATTGGCCTCTAGGGGCTATAAAGGATTGGGGACTTTGGGAGGCTGAGGCGGGTGGATCACCTGAGGTCAGAAGTTCAAGACCAGCTTGGCCAACATGGTGAAGCCCTGTCTCTACTAAAAATACAAAAAAAAATTAGTCTGGCATGGTGACAGGCACCTGTAATCCCAGCTACTAGGGAGGCGAAGGCAGTAGAATTGCTTGAACCCAGGAGGCAGAGGTTGCAGTGAGCTGAGATCGTGCCATTGCACTCCAGCTTAGACAACAAGGGCAAAACTCCATCTCAAAAAAAAAAAAAAAAAAATGGGTTGGAGAAAACCTTGCAGAACCCACTTACTTTGGCTGTGATCCATAAAGGCTGTTCCTAAGGAGTAAAGGTGAACACAACTTCAGCCCCTCAAAGGGGCTGCAACTCAGCTTTGAATTATTGCAATATTTGAGACTGGAAAAGAGATCTTTCTACCAACGAGTCTCCCCAGTTTCTTAAAGTGTTAGCACCCCCAGGCAACTGGCAGAAGGAAATATACACCCTAACTGTTAAAAAGAAATCATCATCTGTATGAGTTATCAATTGCTGCATACAACATTATTCCAGATTTAGTGGCTTAAAACAAGATAGATTTATCATCTCACAGTTTTGAGTCAGGAATCTAAGAGTAGCTTAGCTTAGTGGTTTTGCGTCAGGACTTTCAACAGGCTGCAATCAAGGTGCCAGATGAAGCCGCAATCATCTAAGCCTTGACTGGGTCTGAAGGAGCCACTTCTGGGTTCTCTCAGCTGGCTGATGGCAGGAGCTTCAGTTCCTCACTGTGGGCTCTCCACAGGGCTGCTCTCAATGTGCTTCTCCCAGAGAGATCCAAGAGCACAAGAGGAGTCCAACATGGAAGATACAATCTCAAAAGTGACATACCGGCCAGGTGCAGTGGCTCACATCTGTAAATCCAGCACTTTGGGAGGCTGAGGTAGGTGGATCACCTGAGGTTAGGAGCTCGAGACCGGCCTGGCCAACATCGGGAAACCTGTCTCTACTAAAAATGCAAAAATTAGCCGAGCGTGGTGGTACACCCCTGTAATACCAGCTACTTGGGAGGCTGAAATGGGAGAATTGCTTGAACCTGGGAGGTGGAGGCTGCAGTGGGCTGAGATTGCACCACTGCACTCCAACCTGGGCAACAGAGCGAGACCCCACCTCAAAAAAAAAAAAAAGTAACATACAATTACTTCTGCCATTTGCTATCAGTAAGAAGTGAATTACTAAGTCCTGCTCACCCTCAAAAAAGGACACTACACAAGGATTGATGTCGTTGGGGGCAATCTTAGAGCCTGGATGCCTCATCATGCTGGGCCTCAAATTATTTTTACAAACAGCTTTTCAAATACAATATCCACATACCATCAAAGGTAACCAGGAGTAAAAAGAAAAAAGACAAAAAGAAAAATACATTAGAAGCAACAGATCTGTAAAGCTTCAGATATTAAAGCTGCATTGTCAGACGGAGGCTTTAAAAGCTGCACATTTTTTGTTGTTATTGATAAGAAAAAGATGATGAATTTTAACAGATAACTCTAAACCCAAAAATAATTAATTTAACTGAATTAAGTTTCAGATTTCTGCTTCCCAGCTAGCTGGTGTAACCAGGTCTGGACTTACCCTTTTGTCATAAACAACCAGAAAGCTGGACAAAATATAAGAACTAGCTCCTCTCAGACATCAGAGAACAAACAGTACAAAATTGTGATCCCTGAGCTGAGAAAAACAAGGTGATTCTTACAGTTACCCAGTTTAGAGGCTGAGAGAAGACACAAGAGTTCTGGATCAGAGATGAAAGACTTCATGACTCATCTCAAAAGAAGTCGCCATACATAGCATATTCATATCAATTATCCAAGCCTAAGTTTTGAGGGCGAGGAAGATGGCCAGATTATGCGTGCACACAGGCAGAGTGGAAACACTGAGCATAAAGAACCCATCATTTTATAGGGAGCAGTAAAGCCCGCTCTTCATCCTGAATGGAGACATTTACCTCATTCCTCATTGAGGAAATGCAACCCTTGCTGAAAATGCAACCCTGATAAATAATCCAGGTAAAGAGTGGTCAGGACCTTGCATTCTTGGCATACCCAGCAAGACATGAGGGTCCTAGTCAAATGCTAATTGCATTTCATGTTAGGTAGATTAGAATGATAGTTCTAAAAGCTGAACTATTTTTTGCCAACTTACAAAACCAGACTGTTTATATTCAATGTTTTTATTAATCAAGTAAGACAATTATTGTTAAAGCTAGGTTTTAAGAAACAGAGACAAGACCTTTTGTTTTAGTTCAGGAAATATAGATAGTGTATATTATACTTCCTTTACAAAAGGAAGTTTAAGATTTAACTAGATTTTTCTCTAATTCCTTTTCTATTTTAGCTTCCTTTACTGGCATATAAGTAATGCTCGGTCAACAAAGTTCCAAGAGGGCCTTCTTTTCCATATTCACAGGCATTAAGTATTATACACAAAAACTTTGTCAGCGTCTGGTACAGTATTTAGTGCAGCATCTTTGAAGGTTACACAAGATTCCTGATTAAAGAATAATTTGAGGAAAATCCACAGCAAGAGATAGTTCCAATTACATCCAGAGATCATTCTAATTAACCTGGTGTACATTTTTTAAAAAGAAAAAAATCAAAATGTGTACAAGGATATAAAATCCATCTACATGTTTATGGAGTACATTGGTATAGAATAAAAAATAATTTATAAGCTTAGTACACAATATACCTGATGGCTGTTGAGTTGTCCCGTAAGTTACATATTTAACTTCAGTCCTGTACAAGCAAGCAAGGATTGCCAGGCATGAAATGAAACCAGGTTATACTTCTTATTAGCAAAATAAGGTATATCCCAACAATTTACTTTTTTACACTATATTTTAAATGATTTTAACTCTACATATATACTTTATAGCTATTGTAATAATTTAAACATGGAAGTCTATCTCTTAAAATTGCTAAAATAATGAACATATTCAAAAGAAGCATTAGCCAATTCTTATAAGAAGTTTGTGGAAATGTTAAAAGTTTAAACAATGTTTGTAATTTTGCCAAGAACAAAGAGGTGTACTATGTCCAAGTATAATATTTAACATATTTACATGTTTCTGGAAAAAGTGGAATGAAAATAGATATTTGTAGGTTGAATTATAATTTGAATGCATTATGGAAATTATACCTAAAGGCAATTTTGAAGAAATCATTTATAAAGCAAATAATTTCTTCATAAAATAAGTGTATTTTTATAAATCAGACTTGTTTAAAGCAAGGTATATCTTATATGCTTTATAAATGTTTGCCGAATGATATTCAATATCATAATCCTTGTAGTCTGATGAAATCATTCTGTCATATGTTCATGCCAAGATTACTGAATAAGCATGAAGCGGTTTTGAAGATACATGCGCATTTAGGCATTGTGATGTGTAAATTCTGGCAGGTACACATTTAAATGAGTCTGACTAGGTAGTTGGTTTTAAAGCCTGACCAGCATTACCCTAAAAGCAAAACCTCATCTGCCTGCTATTTGGTGTCCACAGTTCTCTCTGATTAGTTGTTTCATATACAAAAGATTATTACATGTGGGCAGTACTCCAGCTGGACATTCTTACCCAATGACTAGAGAGTTTTATTTCACATACATGTTTCATGAGCAGTAATATCACATTTTAAATAGTTTAGAATGTTTTTTCAGCTCATGTAGATACAAATCATAAAGTAATCAAGTCCAAAATGTGCAGCAGTATTACAGAGCGCATAAGGTTTAATCGTATGTGATTACACATAGAAAAAGTTAAGCATTTTCTTTTAGAATTTTTTCCAGGATTTTCTTGGAGCACTCATGTTATCTAAAGTTCCCCAATGCAGAATCTTCTCAGAATCATTATTTCGCCTGGCTGTTTCTCTAGGTTAAGCTTCTAATTATTCACTGGACACTTTTCTTTATGAATGTGTTTATTAAAATTATCATCTGCCATACAGTATAGAATTTCATTTGCTCTAAAGTCATATTTTGATAGACTATCATGTTAATTTATGTTATATTAACATCCAGTTAAATAAGATTAGTCCGTTTCATAATGATAATATTTCTTTATTGCTATTGATAGAATGGTTTCTCTTAAAATAAAAATCCTACATTCATTAACTAATTTATTAAATTTATTCACTGATTCCTTCTCTGAATACCAACTTGGCTCTATCTGTTAGCTCTCCTAGGCGTAGTAGTAACATACTGTAAACTATTCATTAAAATGCCAAATGTGTATTGCCTACTATGTACCAGGCACTGGTTTCCTAAATGTGGACCATGCTCTTGTGAAGGCACTTAGAGTTTGGTGGAAGAAGAGAGAGAAGGGAGGAAGGGAGAGGGAGTGAAGAAGGAAGGAAATGGTAACTACGTACAGTGATGGATATGTTAATTAGCCTACTTGTGGTCATCATTTCACAACTTACACATATATCAAAACATCGAGTTGTACACTTAAACATATACCATTTTATTTGAGAATTATATTTCATTAAAGCTGAAAAATAGCAGATACATTTATACTTGCTTCTATATGGAGAAAGAAACACTGGAGGCTGGGTGCGGTGGCTAAAGCCTGTAATCCAAGCACTTTGGGAGGCTGAGGCGGGCGGATCATGAGGTCAAGAGATCGAGACCATCCTGGCCAACATGGTGAAACCCTGTCTCTACTAAAAATACAAAAATTAGCTGGGCATGGTGGCATGTGCCTGTAGTCCCAGCTGCTCGGGAGGCTGAGGCAGGAGAATTGCTTGAACCTAGGAGGCGGAGGTTGCAGTGAGCCGAGATTGTGCCACTGCACTCCAGCCTGGCACCTGGCGACAGAGTAAGACTCTGTCTCAAAAAAAAAAAGAAAGAAAGAAACACTGGGAAGATGTAAGAAACTAATAGAAAAGGTTGTTTATTGGGGTTAAGGGTGGCTGGTGAGCTGGTAGGCACAAGAGTGCAAACAAATCTTCCCAAAATAAATTCCTCTATTGTTTTTTACTTTTGGATCCCATAAATGTCCAAAATTTATGATACTTAATTCAAATTTTTTTAAGTGTATACAATACAACAGTGTATAAAAGTCTGTAATTACTGAAGGAAAGATGCAAATTAGCTTTGAACTTCCTAGAGGTCATGTCAAGTAGAGAATTATGTTGTTTCAAAATTCAGATTTTCCCAATATTAAGACCTGAAAGGAATTTCTCCACTCTATTCTCATTGATCGGATATTCTGAGATGTAGTCAATGAGAATCAATATCTTCTTAATACATCCTTGTAAGTTTCAAATCATTCTCTTGCTTAAACTGTCAATACCCTCCAATTTGAGTGGGATAAATCTGAATCTCTTATAGAGTCTGTGACACCCTACATGACCTGGTTGTCATCTGTTCTTCCCTTTGATCACAAAGCTCCAGCAGCACTGGTCTTCCTTCTGTCCCTTGACCATAGCAACCTCTTACCTGTCTCAGTGCCTTTGTACTTACTGTTCCTTTTCACCTTCGATGTCTCTCTCCCAGGTAGTATTAGCACTGCTGCCTCTTTATTATTCAGTCTCAACTGTAACATCATCCTCTTAGAGAAATCTTACCTTCCTACTCTCAATAAGAGCACATCACCATGCACCCAGACATTCTTGAGCCCATCCTGCTGTTTTTATTCTTTATAGCACTTTTTACAGTCTTCTATTTTATTATTCTTATTTTCTATTTGTCTTCTCCCACAAGAAAACAACTCCTAAAAGTTTCTGACTACCATCTTGTATCATCAGCTTTCTTCAACAAGGCCTGAGATGTAGTGGGTGGTCAATAAATAGTTGAATGAATGAGTGAATGACAATGAATTCGTGACTACGAAAGAGAATGAAAGAAGCAAGAAATGGAAAGATGGAGACAGAGAAGAGGCAGAAAGGAAGGAATCTCTTAATCTTCAACAATTGTTAGCTGGGCACGGTGGCTCATTCCTGTAGTTCCTGCACTTTGGGTGGCTGAGGTGGGAAAATCAATTGAGTCTCAATTAAGGAGTTAGAGACTAGCCTGGGCTAGTACAAAGCAAGACCCCATCTGTACAAAAATAAAATAAAATAATTAGCCAGGTGTGGTGGCACTTGCCTGTAGTCTCAGCTACTCAGGTGGCTGAGGCAGGAGGATCACTTGAGCCTAGGAGTTCTAGGCTACAGTGAGCAATGATTGCACCATTGTACTTCAGCCTGAGCAAGACCCTATATCTAAAAAAAAAAAAAAAAAAGTCAAACAGCTGTGTCTAATATTAAATAAGATCTGTCAGCTAATTCTGATATTACCTTCCATGAGGTTTTTAGACCCCAATTGCTATTTATTTAGAGTACAAAGTTTTAATGCTGCTGTATATATGTCACTGATCTCATAAGCTATGTATCTCAAAATTCATATTGGAAAAGTCCTAAAAGTCTAACTAATACCTGTAGTTAAATTAGATTTATCATAAATTTAGGTTTTTCAAAGCATCGTCCCCCCACAAAAAAAATTCATAAAGCAAGACCAAGGATTCTGAAAAAGGTTTTACCGCCTACCATCATACTTTTCCATTGTAATATTTGGTCAAAGTTAACTAACACTTATTCCTTTATAGCTGGAACTTCACATAGGCTGGATTTCGGCAGCCATATTTACAAATCAAGAGAAGGAACCTGAATAAGTATCCACTGGATCACTGGATTTCTGCAGTTGCATCATAGAAGCAGTCTAACATCAAAACTTACCTTCTTCCAGCCCCTTCACAGTGGAAGAAAAGAAGAAGCCTACAAATGGTTTTTATTAATTGGCCCAGAATTTCACATCCTTTATTTCTTTGTGTGCTGGCTAGATTTTATAACCATTGCCATGTGGCTTCAGGACACACTGACTTACTTAAAATCACACATTAAAAATGTTTCAACTCCACGGTGTCTCTGACAGCCCAGTTTTTGTATCAGAATGATTCCACAAGCTACACAATGTGCGAAATTACTCATACGAAGATTACTCCCTATTATTTGCATCTGTTAAGGTTCCTGTGTGTTATTTATTGCAGCATAGATCTGAATTAAATTATGGTTTAAGAATGTGTTCCTGATAATGCCCTTTTCATATCACAGCATGAGGGTGACTGGTATGAAAGGCTTCCCACTTTTGATCAAACCATGCTTTCCTTTATTTTCAAGGTCAGCTAATAAAAAGAGTTATGTTTCTAACTGAGTCAGAAATGGTTTATCGTAGTACCTTACTGGCTATCCTCAGTCACAGATGATTTTTTACTTTTCAGTTAATAAACCCAGGTTTAAATTTAATATCCATTGGCCCTCCTGAGACTCATATGCACAATCCTAAGAGGACATCTGTCTCAGAGAGCAAATATCTCTGCCATCCCCAAAACTAAAGTCGCATTATGGTCACGTGCATAGCATTTGTTTTGTGTCATTTCCATTCTCTAAACTTTAGAGAATGCTTTAGAGTGTGAGATTGAACTTTTCTCTGGAAGAGTGATTCTTTATGCAAATCTGTGCCCAATCTTCCCAAAAAGTGTGGAAAAAATATGCAAGCAGAAGCAGAGAACAGCAACGCTCACAGTCCAGATTTTGAAGGTGATGGGCAGTTAGGTCAGTGATTTGAACATTGCTGGAGCTTGCAGACTGAAAAATCATGTTCTTATTTCAATAGTAATGGCATTAACGATTCTACTACAGATATTGTACGCCTTATGTCCTGTTAGTCTCTAACAAAAACAACTTGCTATTTAAAGTACAGCTCTCGGCAAAAAAAGGTGGTTTGGATTGCAAGAAGTTATTAATTAACATGACAGCAAAGCTTCAGGACATGAAACCACAAAGCAGCTCTCTGGCTGGTTGTCAACAGTGTCACACATATGTAAATAATCCACAGTTTTAAAAGGCTGTTTTCTCTTCTATACTTTATCCCCTTGACAATGATTGTAATTTTCTTTACTGAGATCTCTTCCAAGTCTAACATTTGTGATTACAGAACAGTATGAAAGTAATCTTGGTTCCAATTGTTTCTTTTTAAATCTCATAATAATAAAAGCATCCTAGAAATGAGCTCTGTCATATTCTTAAAGAAAACCAAGACAATTATCAGTATATCTGTCCACTGTAATCAAAGCTAGCAGCTAACAATAAAATTAAATTAAATGTTGTGGGCATACTTTTAAGCCATTTTTAAAGAACACTATCTTTTTGTCAACATATTAGAAAGTCCTCATTTTTCCCCTAAACTTTTGGCATATACAGCAGGTACAGGAAATTGTTCATTAAGACTAAGTCCAAGAGAAAGACTCACTCTCTCACTAAAACGTCTAAAATTAAGTGCATTTTATAATAATAATTTTTTAATGAACCACTAACACTGATGGAAGCATGAAGACTTAGTAAAACTGCCTTGGATATGAAAACCCATATTAAATATGTAGGTTTCAGAGATGACCCAACCCTGCCCACAGTACACAAACACACACTTGTGCCAAGTGACCAGCTGCAAGGAAAGAAGTGACTATGCTGTGAGAAATAATGGACTCTGATCCTTAAGAGGAAGGGAGAGCTGATATTACACAATGCAGACAGGGGAGAATTCACTTGACACCCAATTGACACGTGGTAACATTTTCTGGTACTGCCTCTCCTGATTTTGATAGTAAATGAACAAATGTAGTGGATACAGCCCTAGAAGGGCTATGGTATTCAGGTGTTTGACCCCTCTGGGATGAAGATCTGAATCACACCACCCTGAGTGAGAGGAGTGGTAGCCAATGTGAGGGGATTCTAGAATGGGTAGGAGAGGAGGAAGATGATGAGTATCAGCTGCAGTCCCCAAACCATCTGCAGCAGAGAGATATGGCTCCTCCCACTGATCTTGTAAGTTTCCCCAGAAAAAAAAAATGAACCAGAGTCCAGAATCCTGGAGGAGCAGCTCCTGGATGGAATAAAAACTTTTAGGAAGCAAGTGGACCCAGGGAGCCCAACGGTGCTGTATTCATTTTCTTAGGCTGCCAAAATAAACTACCACAAACTAGCTGGCCTGAGACAACAGAAGTTCATTATCTCACAGTTCTTGAGGACAGAAATCTGAATCTGAGCTGATATTAAAGGTAAGTAGGTGTCAGCAGGGCCATGCTCCCTGCACGGGCTCTAAGGAACAATCTGCCTTGCCCTTTTCAGCTGTTGGTGACTCCTGGCACGTCTTGCTTTATGGCATGTAACCCCAGTCTCTGCCTCCATCTTCACACGGCCTTCTCCTCTGTCTCAAAATTCCCTTTCCCTTGTCTGATTACACCAATAACTGGAATTAGAGTCCACCCTAAATCCAATATGATCTCCTCTTCAGAGCGTTAACTTACATCAACAAAGTTCCTATTTCTAAATAAGGTCACAGTCACAGGTGGGCTGCAGTGGATGGCCCAGTGCCTGGCCCAGAATCCCCTTTCAAGCCCAGACACTCATTCCCCCAGCAGGCAGTGAAGTGTCCCCCAGGAAAATGCCCTCAGTGACAGGGAGCTGCCTCACGCAATACTATGCCCTTTCTTCAGGGGCAGCCCCATGACTCAATTCAGCACAGAACTGAAGGGCACCTCCAGCCCAGATCTCCCTACAGGAGAGGTTGAAGTCTTGCTGTGTTTGCATCATGGTTTACCTTCCTCTCTGCCCAGTCCTGCTGCCCTCACTCCATTCCAGGTGTGGTTCCCAAGAGCACACACCAATAAACTTCCTCCATACAAGTCTTCACTTCAGCAGCCATTTCTAGGCAACCTGACCCTCAGGCTCCCTGACCCCTGGCCAAGCCTCTTGGCCACTTACTAGCTGGAGAATTTTGGGCAGGATACTTAGCCACACTACTCCCAATTTTTCTTATCCATAAAATGGGGATAATAGCAATACCTTCCATGCAGGTGTTGTGAGAATGAAATAAGTTAATTAATCCAGATTTTTTAGAATGCTGCCTGGCAACATAGGAAGTGCTCTGTAAATGCTGATTACAAGCTATTATTATAAGCATGTTTTCTTCTGTAGGCAAAACATTCATTAAGGAATGAATTCGTTTTTATATTAACATTGTATTTTTTTAGATTTTCCTAAGTTATAAATCAGTAGGACAATGAATCTAAAAGTAATAGGTTATAATTTATATTATTTCTGGTAATCTAATTATAGTAAAATTGAAGTATTACTACTTTTTAAAAATCACTATTATCGTAATTTCCACATTAATTAATTTTCAGCAAGGGAATGAAATAAGTGGTTTCTGTATTCCTTATACATATCAAAGCAACAAATGTACTGAACTGCTTCTGTAAACTTATATATTTATCCTAAATTTAATACATCAAACCCAACAAAGTCAGAAAGGGGCAAAACTGTAATTTAAATTGAAGGCTTAATATATCAAAGTGGCTCTGGATCTTAAAATTTATTAGCCAATTAAAATATCAGAAAAGTATCCTGTAGAGTTCTTCCCATCAAGGCTATAAATTAACCCTTGGAGAACAACATAAACTTTCAAGGGTAGAGTCATTTAATTCATAAGCTTAAAGTGCTGGAATCTTAAAGGAATAAATTAGCCATACTTTTTTTTTCTTTTGCATTTAGTGCAGCCATATCTTAAATTAGTTTTTCTCAGGATTAGGATGTATTACTTACAACCATGTCCAGTCCCATTATTTGTTAGGACAAAAGCAAGTAAGTCCTAGTTAGTCAAAGTAAATCAAGAAAATTAATCCAGCAGACAGAGGACTCACATGCTGTTTACCTTTATGTAGTAAATATTTCCCACATTGCTTCACCCAGCAATCTCACCCAGTCCAGTAAGCGCCAGTCCTAAGAACAATGTCTGGTTGCCTATCCATGTCTCTACTTGTAAGAAATAGCTGACACTTTTTAAGTGCTTACATATGCCAGTGCTTCAAATACATTATCTTCAATTCTCAAAATAGCCCTTCAAAGTACATATTATTATCCCATTTTCTAGATGAATAAAATGAAGTTCAATACACACAGCTTATAAAACACAGAGCCAGATAGATTCAAGCCTATCTGTTCTTTCCTCTTGCTGTGTCCCACTGAGCACATAACTATTAATAAATCAACTCATATTCTGCTTAAAAGGATTGGGAAAGTACCTAACAATATTGGCATTTCTCCCAAAACAAGAGGAAATATATCTACTATTATCATTTTTTTAAGTTTTCTACTGGTTTATTTTTCAAGTTAGAGAATAGAATTAACTAAAACCTTAAAATATTGTTGTATTCTCAAATCTGTTACCCAAATTGTTTGCATAAAAATGAGAAACATATCTGCCTTTTCAAGTGATTTCTTACAAGTGGAGACTCAAGGCCAAAAGACTAAACAGCAGATTATTAATTTGAGACATTTGAGAAACAAAATCACTCATAATATTTCTGCTAATATGCAAAATTCATAGCTTCATATGCTGACAGTAAAAAGAGGCACGGACAAAGATCAAGTTTTTCACGTGAAATGAAAAGATCTGTCTGATACTAAATTACAACACGAAAAGGGTATTAACTGTTGTGCTGTTTTATAATGTCTGTGGCAGACATTTCAATGATTGCACTGCTGTACAACGTGAAAGATTATAGACAGAATTCACTGTTACCCTGCAGAATGGACCCAATTCTTCCAGCAATCAACATTCATTTTTGTGGCTACCATGCAGATCATTTCATTTTATCACTGAACAAATTTTACTTTTATTACGTGCCAATCATTTTACTAAGCAGTTAGCAGTAGGCAAGATAGATAAGGTCTCTGCCATCAACTCATGATGCTTACAATGAGCAGGCAAGCAGACAGTGAGCATTTACTGGTGAGAAGAATGCTACAGAAGATAATATGCATTATGCAATATCAGGAAATGTCAGGCTATATCTGATACATGATAAGAGATACTATCTTTAATATCACATAATGCATATTATCTTTGTGTGTTTATAAGATGGGAACTTAACGAGCAGTGGCCAAGTGGGGAGCTCAGGTGGTCAAGAAAGGATTCCTAAGGACGTAATATTTATTTTTTCTTTTCTTTTCTTTTCTTTTTTTTTTAAAGATGAGTTTCACCATGATGGCCAGGCTGGTCTTGAACTCCTGACCTCAGGTGATCCACCCACCTCGGCAGGACGTAATATTTTTAAGAAACAAGGAAAAGTTAGCTAGGGGAAGGAGAGACTCATGGCAGAGAGGACAAGGATAGCATACTCAACACAAAGTGTCTTAGCTCAGGCTGCTGTAACAAAATACTGTAGGCTGGGAGGCTTAAACACTTAAACAACAGAAGTTTATTTCTCATGGTTCTGGAGGCTGGAAGTCCAAACTCAAAGTGCCAGCATGGTTGGGGTCTGGTGAGGGCCCTCCTTCTGGTTTGTAGACAGGTAAACTCTTATTGTACCCTTACGTGTAGAAAGAGATCCAACTCCTCTGTCTCTTATTAGGGCACTAATCCCATCATGCAGATGCAACCCTCACAACTTCATCTAAACCTAATTATCTCCCAAAGGCCCCACCTCCCAATACTATCACATTGAGGATTAGGACTTCAGTGTATGAATTTTGGGGACATACAAACATTCAGATCATAACATAGCACAAAGGCCTGAGCTGAGAAAAAGCATGGTGCCTTTTTGAAATACAGAGGACTAGGGAATAGTCCCTTGAAACAAGGATAGAGAGGCAGGCAGAATGGATTAAGATGTGAACTTGATCTGACAAGCAGTGCAAAGCCCTGGAAGGTGTTAAGCATGAGTAACATAATCAGATCTGTGTTACCGATGATTTTGAAAGAAAGCAATTACCAAAGGAAACGTCAGTTTCTATCTGATACGTGATAAGAGAACATTGTACTCAGTGAGAGATAATTGTGAGATATTTGGGCTCCAGAGCCTTGACTCTCAAAATGAGAAATAGCAAAATAAATGTTCACTTAAGATGAAAGTGTCTTTGGCATTCAAAACTTATTCTTTACAATTTTTAACAATCTTAGGTGGTTCTTACCATGTGGACAGGGCTTGCTAAGGACTGATGTTCCTCAAAGGGGCCACAGTGAATGACTTTTCCTACATGTCCTAGTCAACCCCAAACAGGGTGAGAAATATTATCAGCTAATTCATGGACTTGATTTCTATTTCTACTTTTCCATGAAGGATTATCACAGTTATTCAATTAAAATTCCATAATCATAAATATATGAAACTATATGTTCACACTGAGTGAAGCTAAAAAATGCTTAAATAATTTTAGGCCAGTGCAGTGGCTCACTCCTGCAATCCCAGCACTTTGGGAGGCTAAGGCAGGTGGATCACGAGGTCAGGAGATTGAGACCATCCTGGTCAACATGGTGAAACCCCATTGCTACTAAAAATACAAAAATTATCTGAGTGTGGTGACACGCACCTGTAGTCCCAGGAACTAGGGAGGCTGAGGCATGAGAATCACGTGAACCCAGGAGGTGGAGGTTGCAGTGAGCCAAGATCACACCACTGCACTCTAGCCTGCTGACAGAGCGAGACTCTGTCTCAAAAATAATCATAATAATTTTTAACTGTTAACACTTAGTACAAGTAACACTAGTTAATCCAAGACACATTGACCTAGTAAACCTTTGCAGCTGTACACAGTAGCTATCAGTCAAGAACAATGTAATATATTATACAACTAGAGTAAAATTCTACAGGTTTTATTTTCAAAGGACTCCTACTATTCAGTCTTAATCACCTGAATCTCATTGGAATTAATAGAAATTGAAATGCAAAAATAAAGCAGAAGTTCTGCTTCTGGTATAGCTGAGTATATGCCTACTAAAACCTCCTGCATGTAACAACTGTGAACTTTAAATAAAACAAAACTGAAAATACTGAACCTTCTGGGGGTAAATAAAAGCACTCAGATTTTTACAAGGGGTCCAAAATGGAAGAATGAACCAATATGGAGCGGGTTTCCCATTTTTGAGGTTTATTTATTTAAGCTGTGAAGCTGAGGGTGGGTAGCAGTCAAGGCACCATACAAGGTGGCTAGAGTCACTAGAAACACACAGTCTTCTGGATGCCAGGATCTTAGCGTAGGGTTCCGGGCAATCATAGCCATTAGAGAGAGAAAAGGAAATCTTAGAGAGGGGAAATCCGGGCACACTTGAAATTCTGTATATAAACTATGCCCAAATTTCTGACTGACCTCTGAGCTCCACATGTATGGGATATGGACTGAAAACAGTCCAGTTAAGAAAAAACAGAACTGAAAAGGGACTTGCCCAGGTGCCTGAAAGTCAGAGTCTGCAGTTTGAGTTCAATTAAGTTAATTACCTGCTAAAAAAAAAAAATCAACATTATTTAGAAGAACGTAACACTCAGAAGAATCTACAGTCTCCACAATATCACATACGCAATGTCCAGAATACGATGCAAAATATTCAATATCTGAATAACTAGAGAAATATGATACATTTACAGAACAAAAAGCAATGAAAGAAGCCAATCACAGATGACACAGATGCTAGGATTCACAGATAAAAATTTTACAGCCGCTATTACAGTTATATGAGGTAAAGGAAGACACTCTTGTAATGAATGAAAAGATAGTTAATATCAGCAAAGAAACAAACTATAATACTGAATAAAATGAAAATTCTATAAGTAAAAAATATAAATTAAAAATGTGTTTGAAGGGCTTAGGAGCAGGATGGTGATGAAGAACATGACAGTGAATTTGAAAATAATACAAACCATCTGATCTGAAGAATAGAAAAGAAAATTATTGAAAAGAGAAATGAACAGATCCTCAAGGCCACAGATCTAAAGGTCTAACATATGTGTATCCGACATCTCAGAAAGAGAGAAAAGAAAGAATGTGGCAGAAAAAAACATTTTAAAATGAAGAAAAAGCACCTTCTAGAAATATTCCTAATTGCACATGGAATAAGCTTTCTGTGCATCATGGTTTAACATTTTAAAAAAAAGCTTTCTACACAAGTAACAGACAAATGTGGTGACTGTGCTTCAGATGTTGAAACACATTTAGAGAAATAATGATAAGGTAGCCTTAAGATAGTATGAATTTAGATTAGAGCAGAGTTGTACCCTTCCATATAAATGGCAAATCTGAATACTACTGTGTCCCCCCCAAAAAAATCTTTCTTTTAAAATCTACTAAGATTCAAGACTCAAGGTAAATTTATTAAATTCATTTTGTGGTATTAAGTGTATGCTGTGATATGCATAGAATCTATATGTTTAATGCCAGCAAGCAAATTACCTCTAGTACCATCAAACATTAATTTATAAATTGCCCTTCCTGTCACCTCTCTTCTTTATGCTGGAAGCTGATAGAGGCAGTGGAAGTGAAACAGGCATAAGCATGACAATTAGATTCTACGCAAGAAAAATGCCATATAAAAATTCTTGTAAGATGAGTCCAGGAAATATATCTGCCAGCACTGAAATATTGTGTTCTTGTTTATACGCAATGTAACAGAACAGCCTTTGTATTATTTTTAACCATTCATACTTAAAATAATCTATACTTCAAAGGAGAGTAAACAGTGCATAAGCTTACATTGCTCTTTACTTCATAACTTGGTTCTTGTATAATAGATATTCTTAGGACCAGACAAGTCAATCTCTAAATAAACATTAACTTCCTCTGTGTTTCCAAACGTAGAAATAAAGATGAACATACAGCATGAGGAGTTTCTAACTAAGCAATTATTAAAAATCAAATCGTATTTAAGACCATATATGGTAAGGCTAAAAATAATATTTAATCTCTTGAAATCATACCCATAACAATGGCTAATTCTACACAGTTAATTTAAATGAAGAACAAAGGAAATTTCAAAATAATCTGAACAAAAGAGCTTTGGAAGTTGGAGGTCAGTCTGTCCTATTAAACAGAATTTTTAGATTAATTGTCATCAGTCATGAAGCCAATCAAAAATTGCCAAGTTCTGTTTTGTTCTTTCCTCTTTGCTATTCTCATGAAAGTGAAGCTCTCCTACAGGTCTTCCCTGCCTTTTGCCATAATACATTTTTCAAAAGTATCAAGCGGATGGCATTTTCTAATCTGAGAATTTAGTGTGAAATAAATCAACAGTGTCATCAAAGCAAGTATTGAAAAATTACAAATTACTACAAACATTTAAAATGAAAATATAGATTTTAATTTCTATAAGGCATGCATAAACAATTTACTTGATTGCATGAAGGGCTATGAATATATCTAATACATGATACAAATAAATTTAACTGAAAAAAGTTTTACATTAATATTATTTTTTAAATTTATTTTCTTGAAATAGAGATAGAGTTTTGCTATGTTGCCCAGGCTGGCCTCAAACTCCTGGCCTCGAGCACTCCCCCAGCACAGGCCTCTCAAAGTGCTGAGATTATAGGCATGAGCTACCATGTGGCTTAATATTCTAATTATAATAATATGTTAACAATTAGTTTAATAATAAGTTTCCTTCAATATGTGAAAGAACTTTTTAGGAAAGATTTGTGTTTTTCAGCTTTCTTAAAAGTGGTTTACAAATAAGCTTTAACTGTTGTCCCTTTTTGTTAGTAAATTTCATACAATAAATGAAATTATTCAAAATCATTCAATGACTTTATAATTAGCTCCATGCTCAAAGCAGTAGGTATTAACAAGTGTTTGTTGAAGGACACTGCTGATGATACTGCTCCTCCTTACTCAAATTAAAGAGAAATTCAAAGCATCTTCTTTTTATCTCCATCCCACTTCAACCTCCGAATAAGAAGAAGGGGCTCACAGGATAATCAATTTTTTAAAAAATGAAGAAGACACAAGTCAGCCATAATACTAGGAAGTTAACATTTTTCTCTTTCACTGAGTCGTTTATTTCTGGGGAAATTAGAGCTAAAAGACTAAGTATGCCCCTTTCTTAGGAAATACCCTAAACTTTGGGAGGCCAGAGAAGCACCCAGGTTAATGAAATCCATGGAATAAGCAAGCATGACCAGGGATGAACTGTGGAGAGTGCCAGAGAATAGACTACTCAAGCTATCCTAATCTTTAAGTCAAAAAGGCCAAGATATCCTCAAGGTTCGCAAGGGTCCTGTTTAGCTATCCACGGTAGGAAGATGACTGAATTTCGGATGGAAGTCCTGGATGTTAATTAGGACAATGGATTTCCTAGAGTATCTATTGAGGTCATAACTCTAGCCATTTAACATGACTAGCCATAGGAATTTTTAAAAGAAAGAGCTAACTTTTATTTTATTGAAGACAGGGTCTTGCTCTGTCACCTAGGCTGGGTGCAGTGGTACAATCATGGCTCCTCACTGTAGCCTAGAACTCCCAGGCTCAATTGATCCTCCCATGTCAGCCTCCCAAGTAGCTGGGACTACAGGTGCACCCCACCAGACCTGGCTAATTTTTGTATTTTTTTGTAGAGACGGGGTTTTGGCATGTTTCCCAGGCTGGTCTCAAACTCCTTAGCTCAAGCAATCTGAACTGCTGGGATTACAGACATGAGCCACCATGCCCAGCCTGACATTTCTTTTTCTCACACTCTCTTAGCTCTATAGTTTAATCAAACTCAAGTAAAATTACACATAATGATGAACTTTCCTGGGAGTTTACCATGTGTCAGGCAGTGCTCTGTGCCCTGGATAATATGCATCCTCTCATTTAATCTCCACAATAACCTTACCAGGTAAATCCCATTATCATCCCTATTTTATGGATGACAAACTGAGGTTTAGGAACTTACTTGAGGTCAAGCTGTGAGCTGAAATTTAAACTCAGGTCTGTCTAACTCTGCAGTGCAAGCTTTTATCCACAAGATTACTCTTCTGTTCAAATGAAGGACACCTGGAAATAATGACAACAAGCAAACCTCTTCCATCCTCTCTATTAAAGAGCTTTCACACACTTCATCATGGACTATCTGAGATCTGCATGTTTATGGGAAAGTGGTAAAGCCTGAAATGAAGTTAACAGCCTGGGCTTTTTAAAAGGAAATTCAAAACAGAATTATTGAGAGAGGAAGACACAGTGTCTAACTGCACAAACATGGTAGGGTTAGTATGCCCCAAAACCATCCAGTAAAAAGTGAGAACAGCAAGATGATTTAAGCAATAATCAAGATGAAGATATTTTTGTTTATTCAATAGAATATTCTATCTTGATTGATTCGACCATTTCTTCTCATATGAAAGATATTAGTTAATGGCTTCTATCAATTACAATGTATAATATTAAGAAATGAGCAAAAATAAATTCCACATGTCATTTCTTACACTTTAGCAGCTACATTTTTTTCACAACTTTTTGACACTAACAGATGAGAAAGAAGGCCACTTTTGCTCAAGAACTAAAGCAGAGTACTGGGCCCATCATCAAGAGATATCAGACATTGAAAAAGAGAGCAGCACAGGTTTCCAGAACTCTGAATAGGAAAGACCTGGGAAAAAAAGATGGGCCAACAGGTAGCAGATATCAACTTCCACAGGGCATTGAGGAAAGAAGTGAGCAAAAAAGACCCTCACATACTTAGTTTTTAGATATTACAGACTATGAGAGAGGAATATTATATGCTAAGAGAAGAAGCAAATGTAGAGGTAGAGGTAAAAGATAAAGGAGAAATTGAGTGATTGAAAATCAGTGTCAGAGAAGATGGAAGAGAGGATGGTTGGATGGATGGATAGATGAATGGCGGCATACGGATGGGTGAGTTTGATTTGGACAAAGAAGAATCACCTAGTTCCTAGGGATTGGTTAGTGTATTTACAAAAACGTCTGATGGAGGCAGGCAAAAACACAAGCAAGTTTTCAACTATTAGTCCCTACTGAGTAGGAAGCATAATTACCTGTAAAGAGTAAAGGCAGCAGGCTATGATGCTTAAAGTGAATGAGGTTGTGGGAGAGATGCTTAGGTGAATACAAAAAATTACTCAACAAAGTTGAGGGCCTAGCTGATACTACAGTACCACACTTAAATTCTACTCTAAGTAGACTCTATTATCACTTGGAATTACTCCAGCAGGCCTCTATAGTCTGAGTGTTTCAGGGAGTGGGTGGGAGGGGAGAGATATAGTTGGAGAGACCTACTGTTGGTGATACGTGTACAAGTAGGGAAGAGAAAAGGTTAATTTGCTGCATAGAGAATTATAGCAGAACAGAGAAGGAACTAAAGGAAGGAGGGGGGTGATATGCCAGAAGAGAAAAGGAAGAGTAAGGGGTCTAGTAAAATTTAGATTAAAAAAATAAATGCAAACCAAATCAAAGGCCAAGAAAGCTGAAAGGCTGGCAGGCTGTGATCAGAGACTGAGTTGAGACAGAAGAGGTGGAGATGTTCTAAGTGATTCCAGATTACAGGAGATGGGTGTAGGACAGGGTTCCTGGAGAGGAAGTGACGGTAAGGACCTGAAACTTGGGTCAACTGAAGAAATGTGAGACCACATTGCCTGGATGGCAGGAGATACAATGGGGACAGCAATGACTAAAACAGGCTGTCAATGTCCTCACTGAACACGGGGACTGGCCAGGTGGTCCACAGGAAACAGGAACAGGAGGGGAGAGAAACAGGCAGATCCAAATAGTGTGTGTCTTAATGCCTGGGACTGTGGCACACAAGGCTGAATGTCTCAGAAGCCCTGCTGAGGAGCTCAGAAAATGGAGTAAGATGCCGGCCATCTCTCTGGGTTGTGGTCCTTGGGGCTCAGAACAAGCACACAGCAACATCATCACAGAGACCTGCCCCCCAACATTATATGAGTGGCAAGACCCTCTTCCCAGCCAGCATCCATAGCTATTGACTCTTCTCTCATTTTCCTCACTGTCACTTTCACAGCTTTCAGTACCACCTCCACATGAGTAACTTCCAAGTTTACGTCTCCAACCTTACACTCTCTCCTGTACGGTAGTTCTGAAGCTCTAAATCGCCTTCAAGATGTACTTTCCTAGACTACTGGCCATTAATTCACACTCAAATCAAACACTCAAGAAAGCCAGCATCTCTCCCCCAAAACTCTTGCCTCCAGCTTTTCCTATTCTTCCCACTAATCCAGACGGAAAACATGGTGTCATTTTTTAATCATTCCACACTTTCTCACTCACATCTATACAAGTTGTACCAATTATTCCTTTGTGATGCTTCCAAGGCCATCTTTCCCTCTACACTTCCCTACTATCCCCCTAATTCAGGCCCAGGTAGCTGGCTATGTGTTATTATAAGAGATTCAGGGCTCTCTACCTGGTTTCCCTCCTGGCTTCTTTCTACTCTTTCTACTAATTTAAGATGAATCTTTCTGAAACATTACTTTTCACATGTGAATCTCTTTTCATAAACCTCCCATGTCTCCCACGTATTTCCATAATAATAAAAGCCAAACTCCTTGCACAAACACTGTAAGTCCTTCATAGGAGGCATCTCCCATGTCTCCAAAACCACTTCTATTACATCACTACAGGAACCAGACACACTGATTCCAATTCCTCCTATCCCCGTAGATTCAACAGGTTTTCAATAATTCATATTTCTGATTATATTTACCTTATCTACTTTCACTACAATGCATAGATTTTAACTAAATGAAGATTTTAATTCATTAAGATTCAAATAACCTGGCATTTGTAAAAATGATTTAGCAAAATTTCCCTAATGGGCTATGAAAGTATAAATTACTTTCACAGTTGCTCACTTTTAATTTATAATTTAAAAGGTGAGGGAACCATTAATAGATGCCTGGAGTTTAGTTGTTAATGAAATTAATTTAGTAAGATTTCAATCCTCAGAGAAAGGAAATCTTGCTGATCACAAGTTTCTGAAGTCCATCCTAAGTGATTCCCCTTTGAAGATGATCATAAGTAGAAAGGCATTACACATTTGTACATACACACAAAATGTGCAGCTACAGTGGAATGCATCCACTGTTAATCACCTGATCTACTGGATAAAGAAAACTTTCCAAACCTATAAAGCCCTACGTACTACTTTCTACCATGAAACATCAGTTATCTCCAATCCTTAGATTCATGTGGTGTTAAACAGAATTATAACATGCAATTGATGAGGAACTAGGGCTAGAGAAGTTAATCAAGATAGCAAATAGCAGAGTCAGAATTGGAGCCAAGGTTTTCTGACTCCAAGTCCAATGCCCTCTCATTCCATACTGTCTCAATAAAGATTCCAAAGAATAATAACTGAGAAACTGAATAAAAGACCCCAAGGCACTCTATAGAATGAAAAAAAAACACAGTAAAAGGGAAATTAGTTCAATTTGAAAAGTGTTAGATTAGCGGTGCCAAAATCCAGGTAAAGACACATACCAGGAAGAGAAAGTGCTAACCGGAAGCTTATAAGGGAGGTTGACCGTGGAGACTTTTTTAAAATGAACTTCTGGGAATACACAGGAAGAGAGAATAGAAGGGCAAGGCGTGAGGGGAAAACAGAGCCTTTGGAAATGCCTCTACCACGTTGAGTGTGAGGTGGCACAAGACAAACAAGGAAAAAGAGGAATGAGCAAGAGAGGCAGAAAGAGAATGTAAGGAGACAATGGGCAGTGAAAAAGATGCATGCAAGAAAGAGGAAGCGGGCAACAGTCCAAAATGATTCAGAGAGCATGAGGGAGGTTATGACTAAGAAAAGCCTATTGGATTTGAAAGAAACAGACACATGCCTCTTGAGAGGCAGAATTGAGTACAGTGATGGGAGAAAGTCAGAACACATAGAGTAGGGGTGATCAGCAAGTGGGAGCCGGGCACATGTCATTCATTCACAAGGACTGACAGAGAAGGGAAGGAGATGGAGAACATAGCACGGTAAGCCCTGCTAGCAAGCACCTTGCCCATTTTGCTCATCACTATCCCCAGCACTAAGAACAGTTCCTAGCATGTAATAGACACTCAATAATTTTTTGTTGGTTGGATGTTGTTGAATTCAATCAATGTTATTTATTTCAATAAATGTTGTTGTTTGGATAAATAAATGAATTAATGAATGAATATAGTGCTTGTATTTGAGGGAGTATGAAAGACTACTCTTCATGTTATTACATGTAATGCAGGTCTCAATGCTGGAGTTATACTGTACAAACTAAGATCTGGTTATAAGATAAAAGCTGTGAATGCAGCTCACATCATCAGACATTGTGTTGGAGGATGGAGATCTAGGCTCGAGGTTGAAGTTAATCTTTTCCACAGTTATCTGAGTGAAAATGGAATCCTTCAGACCAAACATGAGAACTGGAGGAAAATCTCTGAGTGTCTGCAGAGTAGAATTCCCTCTCTGCCTTGACCAAGAAGGCAGCAAGAGATTGAAAGGAACTCCTGAGAGGTGGATTGTTAAGAAGAGGCTCTCCACCTGAGACAGGCAGGAACTCAGTTATTAAGAAGTCCAGACAAGTGCCTACAATGCTGTAAAAACCTTTTGCAGCTAGAGGTTACCTATCTCAGTTTGCTAAGGGTTCTTGCCCTCTGTGTTAATTCTTTCAGTTCTGCCTCACGCTTAAAGTCTTTTGAAAGGTTTAGTCTGGGCATGAGAATATAAGAGTTCAGCCAGCACTCAGAGTGGGGAGGGTGGCTGGCACCATGGTGGCAGCAGGAGCAGCAACCAGAGTGGAAAGCTCCCAAGCATTGGGGATGTGGAGTAACCACTAAGACAACTTGAAGTTCAAGGGTTTGTTGTTGTTATTATCAGATGACATGGTATCCTCTTACAGGAAATCTAGGAAATATTTTGTTTTTCCTGATTTTCATTTGGTTTGGTTTTAACAAAGGCAACTTGAGCAGATAAAAGAGATAAAGGAGGAAAACTTGTAGATAGCAACAGAAAGAAATTACAGTTACAAGGAATGTATGTGATGTCATTAAGTAAAGCCCTGGAACGAAGGAGGGGTCATGAGTTTCAAAGGCAAGATGGGGAGTTAGTTTTTGCAAAGTGGCATAAAGAAAGACTGAGAGAACAGAAAGAAAGAAGACGCTTCTGAGAAGCTCATCTGGAAATTAGGGAGTACGTCAGCTGCGGGGCTTGTGGAACACAAAAAGTTCACGAAGCTGCCTTGGAGAGGCCACCAGAGAGCCCAGTGACTAAGAGGCTTTTGCAAATCTTGAGGGGCTACATCGCTGGAATTTCCAGAAACTCTAGTCAGCACAATTGAATGCTGTCTGCAGCAACACTTGGCAACCTGGAAAGGTTTGTTGCAATTGTTGGAGGTGCAGTCCTACGTGTTAGCCAAGCTCAGCTCACCATAATGGATCTACCACATACGGAGTCGTAACAATGGGATAAACTCACACCTCATAGAAAAATCTTCTCACAGTGTTAGAAACAACTCTAAAGGCAGGCTGTAATCAGAAGAGTCATAATTAATCCACCCTGCTTATTTTCCTTCCAATGGAGCCAAGTTGTACTGTTCATACCAAGATCTTCAGGGTGTTCCAGGTAAAAGGAGTCTTGGAAGTCATCCAGTCCAACCTCTCAACTATTATGGCTTTCACTTTTAGAACTCCATGGAAGAAACTATCAGTGAACACTGGCGTACCCGGGCACAGCCTCCTCTGTAGTACATGTGAGGCTGCATGGCTGAGCTCGGGCTGATGCTACATTGGTGGAAGTTGTGTACGTCACTCCCAGGCCTGACTTTCTCAGACGAAGGAGAAACAGCCAAACTGCATCACACCAGTCTGCTTGAGAGAGAAATATACTTTGACAATGTTAGTTACTACTATTTGTGGATTTGTCTGTTTCATCAGCAAGCATTCATTCATATCAAGCCACTTTTTAACGATCTAGCAACTCAGAGTGGTCAATCACTCTAGAGAAAGGGATGGAGATTATTACCACCCATATACCCAAAAGATTTAAATGGTGGAAGCAGTCACAAACCCCATTGTTACTTTGCAGTAGCACCTCACTTACCTAAAAGTTATTATGTCAGACATAATTTGCAAAGCTAAAGCCTCAACTCCCTGAGAACAAGAGAGTAAGCAGCAAACGCCTTAAAACAACCTAGGCCGAGAGCAAAATAAAGCTTTTGAGCTTCTTTCCCTGGTAAGCTCTTCAGGCTGGATTTCTTTACTCAAGTTATTTCAGAGTAAATAAATCAATCTTGGAAATTTGATTATCTCCCATCAAATAGGAAATTGGCCAGGCACAGTGGCTTATGCCTATAATCTCAGCACTTTGGGAGGCTGAGGTGGAGTTGAGCCCAGGAGTTTGAGACCAGCTTGGGCAGCACAGCAAGACCTCATCCCTACAAATTATTTAAAAATTAGCCAGCCATGTTGGCATGTGCCTGTGCTCACAGTTACTTGGGAGACTGAGGTGGGAGAATAACCTTACCCTGGGAGGTCCAGGCTTCAATGAGCCAGGATTGTGCCACTGTACTCCATCATGGTCCACAAAGCAAGACCCTCCCTCAAATAAAAAAATAAAAAAGAAACAAATAGGAAATTGAAAGCACAAAAAGGAATGGCCTGGAAAGGGGCAAAACATGCCATTCTGATAGCGACGGAGAGATCGGGAAAACTATAAAAGGCAACATGCCCAAATCAAAAAGCAGGGTACAGCGCCCCATTTTATAAAGATAATTGAGCCCCACTGCCCCTCAGAGCCCTGAAAGCATCAAGGAAGGCGCTCAGCTCACAACTGATACTAATAAAGATGACTTCAGTCTTCATCCAACCTTTGTAAGCTTTGAAGGAAGGTAGGAAAATGTGGAAGAAGCCTCTGGAAATGGTAACTCAAAACTGTCAGTGTTTAAAGACATACATTTTGGTCATTTGAAAACCTGACTTATGAGCTACCTTATTCCCTAGGTTGCCTCATACAGCTGCTTAAAAAATACGAGACATTGCTGGGCGTGATGGCTCATGCCTGTAATCCCAGAACTTTGGGAGGCCGAGGTGGGTGGATCACCTGAGGTAAGGGGTTCGAGACCAGCCTGGCAAACATAGTGAAATACCATCCCTACTTAAAAAATACAAAAATTAGCCAGGTGTGGTGCCAGGCAGGAGAATCGCTTGAGCCAGGGAGACAGAAGTTGCAGTGAGCCAAGATTGTGCCACTGCACTCCAGCCTGGATGACAGAGTGAGACCCTGTCTATATATATATATATATATATATATATATATGAGATATATGAGACATTGTCAATTGGAAGAGGTCTGATTTAGAGTGGGTGGTTCCTGAACCTGTTTAGGTACACACATCCAGCATGAAATAAATCAGCTTCCATAATATAAATCAAGATCTAAAAGTCAAGTTGAAAGGACATTAGAGATCATGCAGTCAAGACCCTGGCAAAAAAAGTTAGGTGACTAGAGGGCATACATTCATCTCACTGTAGAGAGGGAACTGCAGCCAGTGTCGTATTTGAGAGCCGGAATATTATCCACATCACAATTTCCTAGGCCTACTCACAACCCTCTACATCCCTTCCCAAGCCTTCAGGTTGGCCTACAGGCCTGATGCACTCACCTGTAGAAAGCAGTGTCCAACCGGAGCATGCTCTGCAAGGGTGGCATTGTACACCTGCCTCCAGAAGATGGGCTCGTTGTCATTCACATCATCCACGGTGATGTTCACCAAGCTGGTGGCAGAGAGCGAGGGCTCTCCGAGGTCCTGGGCCACCACTCTCAGCTCCACCGCCTCCTGGACCTCTCGGTCTAGAGTCCGGAGGGTGCTGATGGCACCGCTTTCGGGATCAATGGTGAAAGATGGTCCACACTCTGCGGTGGGCAAAGCCTCTGGATTGCAGGGAGCCGAGAGTTGGACTAGCGTGTAGCGCAGCCAGGCGTGATCAGTGCCTGCCTCGTCGGCGTCGGAGGCGCTGACCCACAGGACTACAGTGCCAGGGGCTGCGGCCTCGGACACTGAGGCCTTGTAATGCTGTTGGCTGAAGAGAGGTGGTTGGTCGTTGAGGTCGGCGACCCGGAGTAGCAGCGTCTCCTCGGTGCTCAGCGGCGGGGACCCCGCATCGGTGGCCACCAGTCGTAACTCGAACAGATCGCGGCTCTCTCTGTCCAGGGGCCCCTCGACGCAAAGGAAAAATACCCCTGGGGTGCCGCCGGGCCGCAACGCGAAGGCTCCCTCTCCGCCTTCCAAGGACAGAGAGATACTCGCGTCTCCAAGACCCACACCAAGCTCCCCCGCGGCCTCGTCTTCCTCCTCCCAGTCACCGTCCGCATCCGACACCGAGAAGCGAGCCACGTAGTCGCCGGGTCGGGCGCCTTCAGAGACGCGGGCAACGCCTTCCTCTGTGAGGAAGAGCACGTGAATGGCTGGCCGATTGTCATTCACGTCCAGCACTGCGATGGAGACGCGCACCGTGGCAACCTCAGGCTCGGCGCCTCCATCGCGGGCCTCCACCACCAGCTGGTGCCAGGCCTGTGCCTCGCGGTCCAGAGGTCTCCGCACTCGTACCACGCCGCTCAGCTCCTCCACGGCGAAGTAGGCCACGTCGCCCAGGGCCCCGCCGCCGCTCCCCGCCCCGGGCACTTGCCGGGCGCGGACGCTGTAGCGCACGAAGCCATTGGGCCCCAGGTCGCGGTCGGTGGCGCGCACCCGGCAGACCTCGGTGCCCGGCGGGGCGTCCTCGCGCACCGCGGCGCGGTACTCTTCCTGCTCAAAGACCGGCGGGTTGTCGTTCTCATCCAGCACGCGCAGCTCCACGCGCAGGCTGCCTGTGCGCCGCGGGCGGCCGCCGTCCCATGCGTCGATCTGCAGCCAGTGCGCCGCCGCCTCCTCTCGGTCCAGGCGCCGCAGCAGCACCAGGTCTAGTGGCTCCAGCGGCGACGAGGAGCCTGGCAAAAGCGGTGACGGTAGTGGCCCCGGAGCCCCGTAGCGCAACTCGAAGAACGGGCCTGCAGGGTCCTCGGGCAGATCGGACGGTAGCACCAGAGTGTATCCCTGAGTGCTGAACAGCCCGGCGTCGGGATCCTGGGCACCTGGCAGGCGGAAGGCGGTCCCCGGCGGGCTGAGCTCGGAGACATCGAGCTGCAGGGAGTCGAGGGGAAAGCGGGGCGAGTGGTCATTCACGTCGTTGACGCGGATCTCCACCTGCACCACGGCGCCCAGCAGCGTGGCAGCCACGAAGCTGTAGCGGTCCCGCCGCTCGCGGTCCAGGCGCCGCGCAGTGCGGATAATGCCGGTGTCCGGATGCACGTGGAAGTCGTCCAGCAGCGGGGAGTCATCCGAGTCCTCCGACAGAAAGAAGCCGCTCCCCTCCTGCTGCGCGGCAGGCAGCCCCGCGCGGATGTCACCGACCAGCGTGTCCGGGGGAAGCCCTTCATCCACGGAAAGGGTGAGGTTGAACAACTGGGCAGACGAGCCCGAGGCCGCCCACAGCCACATGTGTACCAAGAGCCCGAGCAGGGAGCGCTGAGACCTGGTGCCGCTGCTGCCTGGCCGTCCGTGGGGTGTCTCTCTCCTCCCTGGGAGCAGAAGGGGCTTCCCGACGGGAGCCCCTGGCTGCTGACGCCCTTCGCCCATCTTCCGCCCACAAGGGCTCATTTCTCCACCAGCTCCTGGGAATGCACTCCGGTAACTGCCAGCTTGTGGCAGGATCGCAGAAAAATCCAGGAGCCTCTTCAGTGTCTGAGCCAAAGAAGAAAAGACTTTGTTTGGCAAACAAACCGAGGGACCCAGGAGTTCCCGAGGTCACATCTGCAACTGGTGAAAGCGTCCTCTGTCTGCAGCTCACGCAGACAGGGAAGCTCTAGCTGCCTCTGTCGCGGCAGCCACCTCTTCAGCCCCTGGATTTCTTTAAAAGTGTCTCATCTCTTTTTCTCTCTCCTTTTATTCCTTTTACATCTGTTCCTTGTTCTACTCGGCTGGTTGTTTCCCCCTAGTAAAGTCAGGTGCATTATTTCTTTTGCCAGAAAGGAGGAGATTATTTGAAGGGCGCACTCACAAGGAGAGGATGGGGATCCGGCCGGAGGAGGGGGTGGAGAAGGGCGGGGAGGCCGGGAGTCAGGGCGCGGGGTGGAGTGAGGGAGGGAGCGAGGGAAGGAGGGCTGCGGTGGTGTCTGCTGCTCCGGGGGCGGGGCGGTCGCTCCCCGTGGCGTCTCCCCGCGCTGGGGACCGCGCGACTCCGGCTCCGGCCCAGCCTCCGCCGTCTCCCTTCCCCTCCTCACCGTGTGACGCGGCGCACGCGAGGGCAAACTCCAACCTGAGAGCCGCTGCTCTGCCGCAGGGCGGAAGAAGAGCAAATGCAAAAGCCCTGGGAGACTTGCACCGCGGGGCGGATGGGGGACGCGCAGGCGGGGCGTCTGCACGAGCCTGGCGTGCCCAGTAGTGATGGGTAACGGGAGCGGCCTCTCTGCGGCTTCGCCCTCCATCCCCTTGACCGTCCCTTAGCAGGCCTGACGCTTGCCTTGGGCTGAGCCGAGAAGGTGGGGGTTATCATCACTTTGGGGTGCCAAACTTGTGTTCTCCATTTGGCGAGAGGGACTCCCGTCCTCAGCGGAAGGACAGATGGAGTCAAAGGCCGTTGCACAGCTGGGGCCAGGATGGCTGCGAAGGGGAGAAGGCGGAACTTGGAAAAACCTTCCAGAAAACCCGAGAAATCTGTGGCACACATGGTGCAAACAACACTTTATTGTGCCGCGCTACTATTCAGCGACGTGTGAGCCTCTTGTCACTACCCTCTGCCACCAGGAATGAAGACAATATATCCGCCTTGAGAACCCTTTATCTAAATTCAGCGCCATCATAACACTTCCAGGGTGTTTGATGATGCTGATTTATGAGCAGAAAGCCCCGGTGGCCGACGCCCCCTCAACCCCTCAGCGCTCCACCACCGCCCCTAAGCAAGGAAGTTTGCAAGGGAGATCACTCTACGATTACCACTTTCAAAACTAGCTTCTGTCTGAGCCGAACGCAAATGCCAATAAATAGCCATAGTCGCAGATTTCCGTTCAATTATCCCTAATAATCGATAGAAACTGATAAATGTCCTCTTATGAAATATGCCTGAGAAAAGACTCTCTGGGCTCTTAAGAATGGCTGGCCATATTTAGCAAATGGTTTCTGCAATTTTGCATTTGGGCCAGAGGGAAGAATTAATTTCCTAGATACTGTTTCTCTCCTTTAGGGAGGACCAAAAGCCCTGCATAGTGGTTTCTTGCAGCAACAATAAAATGCCTTTTTAATGTGCAATGGAGTTATATATAATTGCTAATCCACAGCCACACTACCTCTGACCAAATAACAATAAAATAATTGACTTTGTAGCAGATATGTTGCCATAAATGGAGACATTATTAAAATAAATTCAGCTTTCATTCCCCAATGAACTCTCTTTAACCATTAAAGCGATTTGTTATGAGTCTTTAGAGTCTTATCTTCAATCACTGCATTCTCACCCTAACTAGTCCCTTCCCTCCGCTCTCGCCCCTCTGTAAGTCATTCATTTTTGTTTTTGCTGTTGTTATTGTTGCTGTCGTTGTTTTCTGAAGGGATCTCACTCTGTCACCCAGGCTGGAGTGCAGTGGCACAATCGCCACCCACTGCAACCTCTCTTGTCTCCTGGACTCAAGTGATTCTATCACCTCGGTTTCCAGAGTAGCTGGTACTATAGGTCCCCACCACTATACCTGGCAAATTTTTACTTTATTTTATTTATTTATTTTATTTATTTTTTGTAGAGATGAGTTCTCACTATATTGTCTAGACTGGTCTCAAACTCCTGAAGCCAACCGATCCTCCTGTCTAGGCCTCCCAAAGTACTGAGATTATAGGCCTGAGCCACCAAAACCAGCCTCTAAGTAATTCTTGAATGAGCATCTGGATTAATGTTTTTAAAGCTGTCTCAAATCATATTACTTCCTGCTTAGAACCTGAAATGATTCCATTGTACTTAGCTTATAATTCAGACTCCTTCAATCAAGCTTCTTTTAATAGTGCAGGTCCTATCCGTGTTTCTGATCTTGCCTCACACCATCACTCTGGAGTCAGCCATCTGCCTTCTTTCTGACCTTGTACCTTTGAATTGTTGGAATTTTTCATGCGTGGGAGTTCTTTTTTCTGCTTTGGAAAAATCTAACTCTTTCTCATTCAGGTCTCAAGTCCAATGCCCTCTGTTAAGAAAGATCTTCCCTGATATCCTACCTCAGATCTCCTAAATCCTATTATATCCTTTCAGTATATTTTATTCACAGCATGTATCAGCATCTGAAACCAGTTTGCTTTTTTTCGCTTGTTTATTAGATTATTACAACCTTAAAACCCTCATTCTGCTTTATCTCAGCACCTAGAACAGTACCTAGCATGTAGTGGGTCTCTATTTAATAATATGTGTTGGACAGATAGTTGGTTGAAACTTTGGGTAGGTGAATGGATTTTTCTGTTAAAGTAGAAGTTTGAAGCCATAACCAAGAATGAATTGGCCATGAGAATCTTCACTGTAATGAATTCTATCTTTGCAATCTTACTCATCTAAATCATTTCATAGGGCTTCTTGAACTTATTTTTCAGTTTCTTCAACTTACTTTGTAAACCATTGTATTAGTCTGTTCTCACATTGCTAAAAAGAGCCTGAGACTGGATAATTTATAAAGAAAAAAGGCTTAATTGGTTCATCATTCTGCAGGCTGTACAGGAACCATGATGGGATCAGCTTCTGGGGAGACGTCAGGAAACTTATAATCCTGGAAGAAAGTGAAGGGGAAGCAGGCAGGAGGAAGAAAATGAGCAGGGAGGTGCTATACACTTTTAAACGAACACATTTCATGAGAACTCACTCAGTATCATCAGGACAGCTTAGGGAGATGGTGCTAAACCATTCTTAAGAAACTGCCTTAGGAGCCAGTCACCTCCCACCAGGTCCCACCTCTAAGACTGAGGTTACCATTCAACATGAGATTTGGGCAGGGAAACAGATCCAAACCATATCAACCATGTTGTTAACAAACATTTACTTGAATCTAAAAATAAAGAAAAAGAAGCATCCTTTTCTGCATCTTTCACTGACACATTCTTTGTAAACAGTGGTTTAGTTTAGAAACAGTGGAAAGCAAATAGAAAATCAAGAACTTCAGGCTTCTATTTTCCCATTAGTTCTAAAGCTTTATATTTCAAGCGTGTGCAATTCAAGGTCTCCTGTCCATTGCACAATTACCCTTCATTGAAGGTCCTGAATGTCCTTAGTTATAGAATTAAGAATTCAATTTTCTGAAGTAAGAGAAATAAGAGCATTTCTCAGATATGTGAAAAATAATTTTAGATAATTCAGAAGCCAGTAGCCTGCAAGAAATAGGTCAAGGTCTGATCCTTGTAAGGGAAGCATCATGGCATAACCGGCCAGAGTTTTAGCTTTAAAGTTGGAAATCTCTTATTCTGCTCTATAATTGGAGGAAGGTTACTTAAATCTTAAGCCTTAGAGTTTCTTCCTTTCTAAATTGGGGATGACACAGCTAATTTACAGGGATCGCATGAGCCTTAAATGAGACAATATACGTGGATTGGCATATAGAATGCATTTGGTAAATAGTATTTTCTTGCCCTCTTTTGTTTGTGTGATGAAATGTTTTAGGAGTGAATTATTTTGGAATTCTCAGTAAATTAAACTCTGACTTCTTATTCCCCCGGAATGAGTGAAGAAGGAGGATATAAAATTCCCACTATCTGGCGGGATGCAGTGACTCATACCTATACTCCCAGCACTTTGGGAGACAAAGGCAGGAGGATTGCTTGAGCCCAGGAAGTCAAAATCAGCCTGGGCAATGTGGCAAGACACTATGTCTGCAAAAAAAAAAAAAAAAAAAAAAAATATCCAGGCACGCTGACACATATCTGTAGTCCCATGTACTCAGGAGGCTGAGCTGCCAGGATGGCTTAAACCCAAGGTGTTTAGCTGTGTTCATGCCACTGCACTCCAGCATGCATGACAGAGCAGTAGCCCATCTCAAAAAAAAATTATAAACATAAACTATTATTGGACAAAAAGGCTCAAGGCAGTTCTTCACTTTGTCTTACACAGTTTAAGTAATACAGGAAGTCCATGCTCAAAAACATTTTCCCCCATACCGTAGATAGCCCTCAGCTTTGTAATAGTTAAACAGTGTAGTTACTAAGTGCTCAAATCAGTGTTCAAAGTGCCCCAAGTCAACCTTTTAGAAAAGGAGTTATAATTATTATCCCCATCTTACAGATGAGGAAACTGAGGTTCAGGAGCATTGCAAGTCATGTGACCAAAGTCACACAGGTAGTAGAATTGGAACCTGAACCCAGTTTTGTTCCAGTGTCCATGGTCTTCACTGGTCATTTATTGACCTCATGATTTTCTTTAATCAAATTATCTTCTTCTGAATTATTAATGAAGTCAGCACAGTGATATAATGACTTTTGGGAAGACCTGGGAGAACTGCAGAAGGAGGAATGTGTGAGCATGTTAGTGGGAGTGGTGGGGAGGCACAGGAAGATGTGTTGTTGAAAATGCAACAAAAAGAAACCAACTCCGCACTTAAAAAATGGTACTTAAAGGTTTGGGAGGCCGAGGTGGGCAGATCACCTAAGGTCAGGAGTTCGAGGCCAGCCTGACCAACATGGAGAAACCCCGTCTCTACTAAAAATACAAAGTTAGCCAGGCATGGTGGCTCATGCCTGTGATCCCAGCTACTCGGGAAGCCGAGGCACGAGAATTGCTTGAACCCAGGAGGCAGAGGTTGCAGTGGGCCAAGATCGCACCATTGCACTCCAGCCTGGGCATCAAGAGTGAAACTCCATCTCAAAAAAAAAAAAAAAATGGTACTTCAAAACCAGTAAGGAGAATCATGTGACATGGAGGGTTTCTTCCCAACTTCTCACCCAGGGGGATGACCCTCTGAGGGTTAAAAAGGGTACATGACACCAGGGAGCCCCCATGTGAAGCTCCCTTGCCTCACATGCCATCGTTCTGATAATGTTTCACCCAAACAGTGTTTGGAGCTTGTGATGGTTAAAGGTGACGTGTCATGTTGGCCAAGGCTACGGTGCCCACCTTGTTTAGTGAAACACTGGCTTAGATGCTGCTGGGAAGGTCATGTCATGTTGGGAAGAACCCTAACTAATATAGAACTTTGTGGAAGTGGAGATAATTTAGTATTTAATATTATAGCTGGTATTTAGAATCTACATATATTTTGTGTTCTTAAAGTTTTTAAAATCAGAATCTTGGACATAATAGGGATCTTAATAAGTAATCAAGTACCTCTTTCTATCTTAGAATCTAAGCCACCAAAAAGAGGTGATAGTCTTTTCCTTTTTTTAAATGTTGAGAACCAATTCCACACATGCCTGTATGATATTCTTAACTCCACAGAATATGATTACATTTTACAGATTATAAATTTCTGATTTGAATATCAACATATAGTTATTTACTTTGATTTTTTGGGAAGATGAAGAAAAACTGGTCAATTTTTTTATGCCAACACTTCATCACATAAAGGGAACTATAACAAGGCTTACCATTAAGCAGGTTTATCATACTATATTGAATCACAGTTTCAGATCTAGTGGAAGCTGGAATGTAAGAATCACATACACCAAAGTTGTCCCTGCTTTTGAAGATTGTGGTATAGGTACGTCTCAGATAGAACCCCTGGCTAAGGTCATTCCTGCCTAATTTCTCCTTCTGTCTCCTGACTTGCTTCTTATCCTTCTCAATACTTGGTAAGGCAGACCAGCTTTTCCCCATTCCCTCCAACAGACTCAGGATGGCCTAAAAAGGCCAATCAAACCTGCTTAACCGCATAGCCCCTACAATTTGGCTTTTCTAATTCTGTCTTTGGCACACACCCCATTTTGCCTTTCCTAAAAGCTTTTCCTTAGATGAAATAATCCCAGCTCCTCACTTCCCTAACCCTTTAATCATTTTGTTTCTGTTCTCTGAACTCTTTCCAATTTTCCTATATATTGTATCAGATGCAGAAACCAAAACCACACACCATTTTCTAACAGGGTCTAGGCATTGCCAAACCTAGGGAGGCTGACTTACTTCTTCAATCAGAAATCAAAGCCAAGTCCAAAAGGTTAACAAGTGAATGTTGGAACAGGTGTGACACCCTTATTCCAATAAAGCAACACTTTCTGAGTTGGTAATTATTCGGTGTGGAAAGATAATCTACTCGTTTTCACACAAAAGAATTTTTAGAATATTCATGTATTTGTGTAAGACAGCATGACAGATAAAGCTGGTGAAGAAAAAAGATAAATAGCATTGGATCCTGACCATATTTTTCTAAGTACTATTGTTCTTTGTGAGAAGTTAAGGAAGGTGATCTGTTTCCTGGGACAAAATAAAGTTCACTGAAATATATATACATAATATATGTTACAATAATTCAGGCAAGAGAAAGCAAAGGAAATACCCAGGACCCTGCCAATCCCACAAATATTCAGTGAGAAAAACACCTGGATTCTCCCCAAGCCACAGCTGTTTAGTTGGAAAATGCCTGGTTCCCATTGAATCAAGGCAGTCAGGGAAAAGAGCCACATCCGGCCCAGTGTGTCTACTGCGTACAATGCACACACATGAATCCTATTTGATCAAGACACAGTTATTTTGGAAATAAATAGATCCTGCTGGATCCAAGCATAGTTCATGACTAGCACACGCAGATGGGGTATACTGAGTGCAGATATTATCTGTGAGAAACTCCAATACACAGATATTTGGTAAGAAAACTTATGCCACAGGTTTGGGGGCTCTGTTACTATCTCGGTGATTTCTTTCCTGGGACATATGTGGGTTTGGCAATGCTTCTTGATTAAGGTTGCTTGGATCACCAGGATGTGAGTGTGTTAACCCAGATTCTTTAGGTCGAGCAGTGAGTATAAATGTAAAAAGAAATGCAAAATTGAGTAAGTCAATCTTGTTTTCCTTTAGTATACAATCAACAGTATAGTAGCATAATCACAATAGGAATGTTGCAGGACTTCCTGAACATATGTGAATTAGGAAAAAACCTTTATCTCTATCATCACAATGTACACTTTCCACATATTCCCATCTTTCCTTTATTGGTATAAACTTCTTTTGTGTCAAATGGACACAATTTCACTACAGTTTCCAAATAAATTGTTCAGCAATCCATTATTTTAAAAATACCACTATTGGCCCTGAAATTAACCTGAAAATTAGGCAGATATTTCCAATGAATTAAATAATCATTATACTTATGATTTATCTACTTTAAAGCATACAGAGGTTTTTTATAGTTAATATAATTTATGAAGAGTGAATCCATGCTTAATCCCTTTAAAGATGTTTTTAGTTTGTTATCCAAAATAAACCTGAGGAGAGAACCTGTGCTTTGAGAAATCACGGACTTCACATCTGAACGTTCTAGAATCCTGAGGGCTTGGGAGGGTTTCTTCTACCCCATTACTTGCTCCAGAAATCAGAAGAGGTTACAGTGGCAACAGCTTCATGAATTCAGGTTCTCCTCAGCTTTCCTCTGTTGACTGCAAATACCTTATTTTTCATAATTCTTTGTATCTCAGTGCAAAAAAAAAAAAAAAGGAGAGAAAGAAAAATAGAGAAATGATATTACAGAAGCTTCCAGCCTCAAAGGATGCATTCAATTAATAAACAGTAATCTCTCAGGAAAACAAACCTGAATGCCCTGGTCAAGAGCATCCATTCTGAACACTGCACACTGAGTGTTTTAGCCATCAAACTGACCTCCAGGGTATCTGCAGTCACATGACTGCATGTGCAGAGCCTCTCTTCAAACGCAGCTTCTTGTGTTTGCAAATGTATATCTCTATATTTTTTTCTCTGACTTCATGGACTTTTATTCCCAACTCTGTACTTTTTTTTTTTTTAATAAATGTAGCTTCCACATTTTTGCTGTATGCTTTATCTTGAAAATCCTTTTTTGAAGGCCTCCAGCCTCTCTTCTCATGCATTTTTATCCCCCGTCGGCCCTGCTTCACCTGTGGGCTTTATTCACTGTTATTCCTTCTGTTAAGCCCTGGTCTCTTATCCAGGCATAACGGGAAAGCTTAAAAATAGCCATAAAAAAGTGTAGTTTAGAAGAGATGCTTTAAAGTTCAAATGATAAAGCCCTTCAGGGGGCACAGATGAATGTTAAATGCTGGAAAGCAAACACCAGTAATCAGAGCTGCAATCGTTCATTTTTGAGCAAGTGCATTGTGCAGCCCAAGAGGAAAAAGGCAGGGCTGTAAAAGGCTGCAAAGTGGCCACAGCTGCCAATCCTTGAACTTTGCAGGTGCCCAGAGTGAATGATTCCAGGAACTCACCTCTCCTTCTGCAAGAATGTCACCAGCAGAAAAGCCATATTCACAAATCAAGGGAACCTGAAGGATTATTCTAGACCTAATCTCCATCATCATAGTCCCCTGTGGTAGGCAGAATAATTCCTCCTCCCCCACACCCGCAAAGATGTCTGTGTCATTGAACCTGTAAATACATTACTTTATTGACAAAATAGACTTTGCAGATGGGATTAAGTTAAGGAATTTGAGATTGAGAGATTGTCTAGGTGGACCCATTGTAATCCCAGGGGGCCTTAGAAGGGAAAAGGGGAGGCAGGAAAGTCACAGTCGGAGTAGGAGATGGGACAAGAGGTTGGAATGATGGAGCCATGAGCCAAAGAACTCAGACAGTCTCTCAAAGCTGGCAAAGGAAAGGAATTGGATTCTCCCCAGAGCATCCAGAAGGAACACAGTTCTGGCAACACAGTGATTTTGGCCCAGTGAGACCTGTGTGGGACTTCTAATCTACAGAACCGTAAGATAATACATTTGTGTTGTTTTAAGCCACAAAATTTGTGATAATTTGTTAAAGCAGCCACAGGAAACTAATACACCCTTTGGCAGTGCCGAGGCCAGTTTATCCCCTTCCCTGAATTCTCTGAAATAAATACTCACATTTCCAGTGCCATTGTTCCCTCTCAAACATTTACGTTCTCATTGAAAAGAAGACTGAAATTATCACAGCATCGGTTTTTGCCTCCAGCCAACAAGATCTCAAAGGATCAGTTACTGCTGGAAATGTGGGCAGAGTCCTTTAAGAGAAAGTGTCTCTCAACAATATCAAAAGGAAGATTTTCCTTGATTTAAATGCATCATTTGAAGTTTTGTCTTTGTAAAAATGTTTTTAGGATAAAACCTGTTCACAAAATAACCTTCTTGTTTAAAAGGCTAATGATTCCCTATGTAATTAATATACAATCAAGACTGTTAAAACTTTAACTAGATGTGATTTGGGAGTAATATTGAGTTAGCCATAATTTATCAGGGGGAGAGAATAGAGTCTTTGGGAAAGAGAGAGTCAAGGACACAAAGGTTCTTTTTCAATCAAAGGGCTTGACCCAACAACCAGAAAATGGGGTTCTGGTTATACTGTGGAGAGAAATAAATCCTGACTGGAAACAAATCTAAGTGCTATATAATGGGCCATGAAATCTACTCAATGGGAGTCACTGGCTCCAGAGGTGGGAACCTGCTAGTGTGTACACAAAGAATCTGTTTCTTTTCATCTCCTCATACTCAAATGGAAATGTGATGGTTTCCAAACTTTTCTGACTCACTGTAAGTAATATATTTTACATCACAGGCCACATACACACCTATACAACGTAATTGAAACAATAGTTTCATGACATCTTATCCTTCCAATGTGAGCTATATTCTGATATTTCCTAATTCTTACTGCCATTTTTCATTAGTGTTCATTCATTCATTTATTTTTCATTTTTAAAGTGCTAGTCAGGATCAACTAAGCAGTCATGACTAGGAGTTTGAATACATAGCTTCAGTAGTACTCTTTATCACAAAAGTAGGTATTTTCTTTCGGTATTAGTAGTAACAATTATTCATTATTCCCTAGAAACTTCAAAAGGAATGATAGCTTGAAACTGACTATCTTTGAAGTCTTTCTAATTCTATAATTATATAGTTTTTCATCAAAAGAAATATTCTTTTATTTTATCTAAAGTTTTTTAATAAAATAAAGCAATGACTAATAACTTGGAAACTTCTCTCCAAAAAGTTTGTTTAATTAAAAAAAAATGTTTTTTCTAAGATAATTCTGATTCTGTTTTGCTCTTCAATGATTAATGCTAAACCCCAAACATGTCTTTCTAATCAAAATCAGGAATTATTGAAATTTTTGCCATACCTTTTTTTTTTTTGTCACATTGGCATTAGTGTTTCTGAATTTTGCTTTCAGGACTTGGGGAACTAGAATCACTCGTAAGGGATAAAGCATTTTGAGTCACTTCCAGAGAGTGTTTTGATTTATGCTCTACCCAATATTTCCTTGAAATTTACCTCCTCTTCTCATCACTAATATTGCTGAAGGCAGGTGAAGTGTCCTAAGACTCGCAGAGAAACTGCTCACTCTCACTTTGTTTTTAACAATTATGCTGCACAACACACTTCTCAGATTCTTGCCTGTAAAATAAAAGTGACACTAAACTCTCAGAGCTGGAGAATAGCTAATAAACTGTTCTAACCCTTCAGAGATGCAGAACAATAGCACTCACTCATCAGTTTGCTGAGAGGTGACAGATTCCAATTTCCTAGTTTCCAGAAACTCTCTCCTCATTACCAAGCAAAACTGGACCAGTTAACTTGCCCGAGATCTATAGCTTGCTGCAGTGATCTCATCAGTCTGTGTCCCTGATGGGAACTCAAGCAGGTGGTGTGGAGAGCAGCGAGCTGACATATGGAGACGTATTGCCTAAATAGACTGATCTACCAGGCCAACTAATTTTCCTTCTGAGAAGAGCAATTATTTTAAATTGCCGTATATCAAAATGACTTTGTTCTTGCCACTAAAATATAATGTCAATAAACCATAATGTAAATGAGTACCTCCTGCTACTTTGATTCTTTAAAATTAAAGATTAAAAAAAAAATGAGAAGAAGCAGAGCCCACACTGCTTCATTTAGAATTAAGACAGGGTCACAATTCAAGGCTTTACAACATTAAGCTGGGGTGTGTAACTCACACTATTTTAGAAGCCTTTTGACCGTATCACAAAACTACTCTGTAACTTTGTTTTTAAATCATATTAATTCTGTTGAAAAGTTTTCTTTTGTGTGAAAGAACACGGTCTCCTATAGGAAGTGATAGATACCAAAAGAAGGACACTGGAAAGTAGATGTTGGTTACAATAAAGATTTTAAAAAACTCACCTGCCCAACCTGTCTAGGACCAGAACTTAGGCTGGTTCAGTCAAATACTCCTCATGAAAGAAATGCATTCAGAATTCCAAATAAGAGTTTTGAAGGAAAATTTTAATATCTATATTTAGATTTAGCAGCCCTAAAGGGAAATAGGGTGTTGATTTATGCAACTGAGGGAAATTATGAGAAGCTGGAACATTAAGGGCACATTGTCAGAGGGAGTTTTCATTGCCAATTTGGACTGAAGTTCCAGAACCATCCAGAGCCATGATTTAAGCACATAAGATCTTAGAAGCCCCAGTCTAGTTAATTTTAGCATGTATAATATCCAATCCTTGGATTATTTGATTGATGGAGCCATTAAAGATACAGCAGCTAAAGATAGACATAGAGCACAGTTAAATTTTATTACATTTTACAGTTTTTTCTTTAGAGATAACTATTTTTAAACTTATGATGAGTGATTTTTGAAATAAGATACATCTTAACAGAAGGACTGAGTAAAAATAAAGTCTGAAAATCTTTTTATTAATTCAAGAGAGCTTGACTATCCAACTATAAAGCTGTTCCCCTGGTAAAGTATCTAAATACATATAAGCCTCCTCACGTGGGCTGAGCTTGCAACAGAGACTTAAAACAATAAGAATAATGTCTCAGGGTAGACAAAGACATAATTATCTTCTATATTGTTGAATAAATAAATCACTTCATAATAAATTGTCTCAACCCCTTTTTCTTTAAATTTGGTTAAAAATCATTTTCCCCACTTCTTGCAAAGAGCTTCTAAATAATATATCCATTCCTGATCTCTCTGTTTTCTCCCAGAAATCTTCAAATCAAGATAAGCAGTTTAAACCATGGGATTCATTCAGTTATCTTTGAGGATTTTCTCTAACATTACTCTTCATTCGTCTGGACAAACAAGTTACCTGGCATTATGGCGGATCCTATCATTCTCCCTTCACAAGTGGAAGATCATTTGGGGTACATAAGACTACCACAAGGGGGAGTGAGAGCCAAAGATTTTCGGTTGGGTTTTCAGAAGGAAATCATCCTGACATGTGAAGTATTTGGATTAGGAATTCAAGGAAGCAGTCCAGGTGCGGTGGCTGACGTCTGTAATCCCAGCACTTTGGGAGGCGGAGGTGGGTGGATGACCTGGGGTCAGGAGTTTGAGACCAGCCTGGCCAACATGGAGAAACCCCATCGCTATTAAAAAAAAAAAAAGGGGGGGTGGGGGGAATTCAAGGAAGAATCTAGTAGGACAAGATCCAAGATCCCTTTCCTGGAAGAACCCAGGATCTAGTAAGGAAGTAGGTAACAAAAATTAACTACATTACAAGACGAATAATGCTGTGAGAATAAAGACTTATGGAACGTAGAAGAAAGCTTCACTTTCATTCATATCCAATCTGGCCAACAGAGTTCATTGCTTCAATATCCTTGGCACCTACTTCTTCCAAAGCGTTATCCCCTTCCACAGCCTCCCTGTTCTCCACATCCTTTTGGATTAATCCAAACAAGTTTTTCCTTTCGTTTGGCTTTCCTGGAGATGCTACCTGCTCCTGTGGGTAATTCTCCCCTCCTTCTGTGTCTCACAGCTGATGATCTTCCTGCTACAGCATTCATCACTTTCTACAATTAACATCTTTGTTGGGGTACCTGTTTACTGTCTGCCTTGTCTCTAAAATGCATGATTCCTGTGAATTTTATTCCCTTCTCTGTCCTCAGTGCCTACAACAGCACTGACTGAATTTATGAATTCATGCAAACTGAAACCATTTTAAATCTATAAGTTCCAATCCCGATTGGGTCTCCACCGCTGTTCAACAAACCTTTAGTTAACAAATTCCTTTCCTTGAGTTATAAGAATCTCCTTCACCCCTGCTACAAATTCACTTCAGCAAACGATCTGGTCCCCCACACCCCAATGGCAGCCCCCATAAGGACTTCATAGGTGAGGGATATGTAGGGTACTGTCTGGTCTGTCTCATACATAGCATTTCTGCTGCATTAGGCAAGGTTTCTCAGTCCCTCTTTTAAATGCTTCTCCTGTGGCTTACACAAAAACCAGTCTCTCTTGGTTTTCATTCCTCAGACCTCCTGGATCAAAATCTCCATAGACAATACCCAAGTGTGTGTGTGTGTGTGTGTGTGTGTGTGTGTGTGTTCTGAGAGAGAGTGAATCTTGCTGTGTTGCCCAGGCTGGAGTGCAGTGGCACAATCATGGCTCATTGCAGCCTTGACCTGTTGGGCTTAAGTGATCCTCCCACCTCAGCCTCCCAAGTAGCTGGGTCTACAGACATGAGCCACCATTCCCAGCTAATTTTTTTATTTTTGTTTTTTATTAAAGATAAAATCTCACTATGTTGCCCAGGCTGGTCTCAAACTCTTGTGCTCAAGCGATCCTTCCAGCTCAGCCACCCAAAGTGCTAGGATTACAGGCATGAGCCACTGTGTCTGGCCTGTTGGTTTTTGTTTTAAGAGCCACTGGTGCACAGGTAGGATTGACAACCACTTCCTCTGGGTTTCTTCTCTTCTCCTTTTCTTGTCTAGAGATAGCTTTAAACTTAGTAACTGGGTAAAAGCCAAGGTAAAGTTATAGGGACCTGGACTGGGGGGGTCATATTTTGCCTTAAAACTGCCTTTGCAGCCAGGCACGGTGGCTCACTCCAGTAATCCAGCACTTTGGGAGGCTGAGACAGGCAGATCACAAGGTCAGGAGTTCAAGACCAGCCTGACCAACATGGTGAAACCCCGTCTCAACTAAAAATACAAAAGTTAGCTGGGC
>NW_016107566.1:2294173-2303313 GCF_001604975.1 Cebus imitator
AAAAAAAAAAAAAAAGAAGATAAAGAAAAACAAAAAAACCTGCCTTTGCATGACAAACACATCTCTTTTATTTGGATTACATGTTTCCAGATTATTACAAATAGGAAATTTTAATCAACATGCCCATATACACAACTTACATAAGGGCAATTGTAAGATGCATGTGTTCCATATCTATACAAGTTTCAGAAAATATTCGTTGCCATATAGAAGCATATCGCTATACCATGGTGATTATCATTTGAGGGAAAATCATTTGAAGGGGCTGATGCCTCAGAATGACGGGGTGCCAAGGATGTTAAGGCATGTTGCTAACAGATGGGGTGTCCCCACTATTGACACCCCCTCACTTGCCCACTCTCGTAGCTTCAGCTTCCTACCTAGACCCCAACAATGCTCAAGTCTACGGCTTTAAGATCACACACTCTTTCTCCCTCAGCTGTGAATTCCTCATTCTCAACTGATGACTAGTCTTTTCCAACTGATATTTAACAGGCCCCATTGGTATATTGGGGCTGGTATATTTAATGGCTGGTATATTTTAATATACCAGCCCCAGTATACCACTTTCTCTCCTAAACTTCCTTTCTTTCACTGAGTCCAATGGACTGTATTTGTAATTTAAATGTGTTTTCTAACTCTCCACCGTTTCTTGAATCTGGATAATCAGGTCTTGTTTAAATGATTGAAGTTGTTTTTTGACAAAGCAGCCTACCTCCAACACCTAAACATGCTCCCTCCCCCCACTGTCAAACTACTACATATTTCCATAGTTATCTTTCCAAAGAGACAATCTGATTATTTTCCCCACCATCCCCTCTTGTTTTAAAACCCTTCAGTTGTTCTCCATTAAGGGCTAGAGTCAAATCTCTTTAATCCTGCATGCAGTGTCCTTTGTGATCAGACCTCAGCTTATGTGCCAGGCTCATCACCCTCCTGTCCTCCCCAGGCCTTTACCAGCTCTCACTACTTGAGAGTTTGAGAAGACGTCACTAAATTCAAGCCTCTCAAATGCCTTCAATTCCTAGGCACACGCTTATGCCTGCCAAATGCAAATTAATAAAATGCAGAAAATAATCAGTGTATTTTTATTTGCTAGTTTTATTCCACATGCTAAGGTTCTTCTAAATGTATTCTGGCTTCTCTGTAGTAATTCTGCCCAATTCCATTTTATGTGAAATGACAACAGCAGCAAAGTTCAGAAACACTGCCACCTTGTGATCACAGAGCAGGTGAAAAGCAAAGTGATCCTCCCTTTGTAAATATGTTTATAAACAGAGGAACTGAGAACTGGAGATTCCCTGACCAGTCCCTCTTCCAGGCTTAAAATTAACAGCCACTTGATTACTGCTAGAAACTCAAAATTTAAAAACTCTACCTTTAATGTCTACTTTTAGTGACTCTCCTTTGTAGAGTCTTGATTCCCCTCCAACAGAATATTTAAAGATACTGAAGGACACACTTATTTAAGGCATCTTCAGGTTCAGGTTCCCTGAAAGCCCAGAGAACTTTTTTAAATCTTTTACTTTTAGGAGATCTGTGCTCCAGACCGTAGCTGTCGGCTCTATTCGGACAGCAGTGAGTTGATGCTATTTGCCAATACAAACCCAAAACACGGCACGTAAGAAATCCTCAAGAGCTGCTTATTGAGAGAATTAACGAGGAAACAAATGAACAGAAGATACGATGATGACTTTAAGAGTGGAGAAAAATGTTTCTAATATTTTTGAAAGCAGTCATTTTATTCTGAAACACTGACATATTCTATACTCTTGAGCTATTTTTAAGGTGGGTTTGAATAAAAGAATAATGGAGACATAGAGAAGTGAAGTGACCTATGTCTAGCAGCAAACCAAAAACAAATAGGTTCAGAGCAACTCAGGGCTTTGCAAAGATGCTTGAGGCTGAAAGGAAATGCAAAACATATTCATTCAAACCCCTTTTGATACTGCTTTGCAAAAGCAGGTTTATCTAGCTCTTCCTTTCTCTCTCTCTGTCTCTCTCTCTCTTGGCTAAAGACAGGATCTTACTCTGTCACCTAGGCTGAAGTGTAGTGGTGTAATCATGACTCACTGCAGCCTTGATCTCCCAGGCTCAAGCAATCCTCATGCCTCAGCCTCTACAGCTGGCTAATTTTTTGATTTTTTGTAAAAACGGGTGCCCATGCTGGTCTCAAATTCCTAAGCTCAAGTAATCCACGCACCTCCCAAAGTGCTGGGATTACAGGCAAGAGCCATAACACTCAGACTTCTTTCTGTTTTTGACTCTTTCTTTCTTTCCTTCTTTCTTTCTTTCTCTCTCTTTCTTTCCGTCTTCTTTCTTTTTTTCTTTCTTTGTTTCTTTCTTTGTTTCTTTCTTTGTTTCTTTCTTTCTCTTTTTTTTTTTTTTTTTTTTTTTTTTTTTTTTTTTTTTTTTTTTTTTTTTTTTTTTTTTTTTTTTTTTTTCTTTTGCCCAGGCTAGAGTGCAGTGGCACTAGCTAGGCTCACTGCAGCCTTTGCCTCCTGGGTTCAAGTGATTCTTCTGCCTGAGCCTCCGGAATAGCTGGGACTATAGGCATGCACCACCAAGCCCAGCTAATTTTTGTATTTTTAGTAGAGACAAGGTTTCACCATATTGGCCAGGCTGGTCTCAAACACCTGGCCTCGTGATCAAGTGCTGGGATTACAGGCATGAGCTACTGTGCCCAAGTGACTCTATTTCTTAGCGATTATTTCATCACATAGACTAGCTTATTTATTTTTAAGTTTGTTCTCAGAATGATTGTTTTCAAATGACTTAGAACTGGATTTCTCATAAGCAGCATAGTAGCCACTGGAGACTTTTGTACATAGGTAGAGAATAAGCTGCTTTGAAAAGTCATTGGTCATTCCAAAGCTCATTTGTATCATGAGACATCACAGAATATATGCTTTGTAAATAATTGGTTTTTCACAGAGTCAATAACTAATTACCAGTTCATGCCCTATAAATAAATCAATATTAGAAATTAAGTCTAAGTGGATTCATCACAGAAATGAGTGGCCAACTGACCAAACAGCAAACTTCATGAGGTACTTCTTGGCTTAGTTGCTCTTTTTGCATTTCTTTTTAAAGCAGTCCTCCTCCCCCATTATTATTATAATAAAGAATGAAAATGGACAAGGTGAGGGAAGGCTAGGCAGCTATGAGGCAGAAAGGAAATGTAAAACTTATTCATTTAAATTTAAAAACCACTAATCCTAGAAAATGTTTGCAGCTTTTGGGTGGTAAGAAAGTAAAGCAGGCCTAACATGGTGGGTCACACCTGTAATCCCAGCACTTCGGGAGGCTGAGGCAGGAGGATTGCTTGAGCCGAGGAGTTTGAGACTAGCCTGGCAATATAGGGAGACTCCATCCTTACTAAAAATACAAATAAAAAATTAGCAAGGCATGGTGGTGCATTCCTGTGATCCTAGTTACTCAGGAGGCTGAGGTAGGAGGATTGCTTGAGCCCAGGAGGTCGAGGCTACACTAAACTGTATTCCCAAGGAGATGATGAAGCAGGTCAGCACGGTGGCTCATGCCTGTAATCTCAGCACTTTGGGAGGCCAAGGCGAGTAGATCACGAAGTCAGGAGATCAAGACTATCCTGACCAACATGGTGAAATCCCATCTCTACTAAAAATAGAAAAACTAGCTGAGTCGCACGCCTGTAGTCCCAGCTACATGGGAGGCTGAGGCAGGAGAATCGCTTGAACCCAGGAGGTGGAGGTTGTAGTGAGTGGAGATCGTGCCACTGCACTCCAGCCTGGCAACAGAGTGAGACTCCATCTCAAAAAAAAAAAAAAAGATGAAGCAAGCTCTGTGACACAGAGCAGAATTCAGGGCAAGTGTAGGGCTGAGCAGCCTCACACTGTAATCCACACTCAGGGCAATTAACAGAAAAGAATTTTTAGAATGAAATCATGACATTGATCTTGTCATCATCTCCATGCACCTGAGTTTTTCAAACAAATTAACCTTGTCTCCTTAAATGCAACGTATCCTTCTTACACTCCTTAAGGAACTGTGCCATCTAAAAAAATTAAGTTTTCAAGATAAAGGGACCTACTCTGGCCACACTGAAGATTATGACCAGCCAAGTGGCAAATGCTAGAAGAAATTCATGTCTTTCTTTTCCTTTCACTTTGCCCATGTTCCACATGTATCAGTTCCACTTAGCTAAGATGTCTGCTCTTTTTGACTTGCTGAAATATCACAATGCAATTCTGGTGGGTACAGAAATTCTAGGATGGTGTCTATTATTAATTAAACACCCCCATCTGTGGTGCAGCCAAACTTTGAGATTTTCATGACTACTGAGCCCTGGACAAAACACAGGTATTTCTTGCCCAGTAGAGTTGAAAGCCAAAAGAAGCAAACAAGAAGGAGGAAACAAACAAGTAGGAGATCGCAAAGACAGAGAGGCAAAGATGGCTTAGCTCCCGGTGGTCAGTGATGCTCTATCCAGATAAGGGGCTTTGGGACCTGGAGCCTACACGTCCTGATGGGTTTTCAATTCTGATCACAAGAAGTTCATCTGAAATGCTAATTTTCCTTGTTCAGCCATTTGCCATCTGGATGAAATTCGCAGCACAGCTTCTCCACAACCTCAGGATAAAGTGGCAAGCTCTCAACTGCCTTGAGTGGTATACCATGTAACTAACCACTTTTCTTTGTTTTTTCACAGGCAAGATACAGTAATCTTATTTATTTACTTATTTAGAGACAAAGTCTCGCTCTGTTGTTCAGGCTGGAGTGCAATGGCATGATCTTGGCTCACTGCAACCTCTGCCTCCCGGGTTCAAGTGATTCTCCTGCCCCAGCCTCTGGAGTAGCTGGGACTACAGGTACACATCAGCAAGCCCGGCTATTTTGTTGTTGTTGTTATTGTATTTTTAGAAGAGAAGGGGTTTCACTGTGTTAGCCAGGATGATCTCAATCTTCTGACCTCGTGATGCGACCGCCTCAGCCTCCCAAAGTGCTGGGATTACAGGTGTGAGCCACCAGGCCCAGACAGTAGGCTTTCTAATATTAACTTCAGCATAAATATTGAAACTCACATAACTAGAATATTGAAAAAAACTTCCAAACAATCTTTGAATTTAGCACCTAGAGAATCCCAGGCCCCAGAACAACTCTAAAACTCAAATGACTAACCAACTTGCCATTCTTTGCCTTCTCTAATTTCCATACTTCTTTTGTGTGTGTGTGCTGTTAATTAGTCATCTCCCACATTCTTGATCACGTGTAAACAGTAGACCAGGCATGATGGAGATAGCAGCTAATTAACATCATTCAGATGGAAGGGTTTTCATGTCCTGCCTGCTCTTGGGAAATTAATCCCTGGAAGATTTTCCTTGTGTGGAGATATTGGACAATCCTATGTCCATCCTGTGGACAATAGGAGATATTGTCCAGAGTCTGTAACATGGATTTGATCATTCCAAATGCCTACTTTTAGCAGTGTGTGACAACACATGGTAGGATGGCTTGCCCTGGCCTCAACATACGCACGACCATGGTTTAACATGACTTCACTGGAGTACACAAATTTTTCTGGTTTACCTGCAGAAAATTCAGCCTTTAAAAAAAAATTGGGAAATGCTTTGGTCATGCACAGCATTCCAGTCATGCATCGAGCACACAGCAATGGTTGTTTAGTAGGTAGCCCCATGTTGGGCACAGCTCTGTCCCTGAAACTACAGGAAAGGCACTTCATTCTCACACATTGGATTCTTTCTGCACTTTCATTCTCACATGTAACAAATCTCCTGCAGGCAGACAGTTTGCAAAGACCATATGGATAAACAGACATTTCGTCTTATTTTTTAGTTTTTTTTTTTTTTTTTTACAAAACTGCTATGTAGATTTAAGAATTATCTAACTCAGCATTGTCAAGGGAATTGAGCAAAATTTTCAGATAATTATATTTGGCCCCATTTCACATGAAAATATCCTTTATGACTTAGAATACATGCTTGGTGTGTATATTTTAATGTATTACTTGCATTATGACTTTTAAATAAAATATGTTGAACTTGAACTATCCTCCCTGAATCTTTGATGTAACTAAGAATATCACTGATTCTTTTATTTTCCAGTGCCTCCCGGGCTTACTTAGGTATTTGAAGCTGTTTCTTCCTACATAAAACGTCCCAGACTGATTTTTGGGGCTGTCTTTTAATATTGTAACATACTTTGTTTCTTGGAGCCACTCTTGGTGGTTTCATTGTGTTGATTTCTGGTAGCCTTGCTCCTGAATATTTTCTAGATTAAGCTTTGCATGGCTGTGGTAGGTGATTATTTTATACTTACTAGCACTCATCAGGACATTTATACATATCCACATTCATGGCTATCTTGATAGTTCATAACTTTACCCCTAATAAGTAGAAAAATCTACTTCCTTTTTTGCAGAACAAAACTTGGAGATGTGAGTTCTGGTGGTTTACAGGCTCACTTATTTGTGGCCCTGTGTGACATCTTCTCAATGAGCAGGATTTAAATCTTGTATTTACAAACTTAAAAAGAGCTACAGGTCATACACTTCAAAAGGTAGACCTGCAAATGACAAGGATGCAATACATTGCATTTATACCTGCAATCACAAATGAATTAATGGCAATTCAACTCTCTTTAGGAGCCAGTGAGTAATACAAATGTGTGAATGAGCCAAGGTTAAGAGAGCAGGGAGTAAATGAAACCAGAACTGCGTGCCCCTCCTAATAATACAGATACCTTTAGAATTCGTGCTGGCTCAGGCAAACACATCTGCAAGTCAAATATGGCCTCTAAAGCACTATGATTTTAATTTAGGTTATCTCCATCACTGGTTTGCTTGTTTTATTCATTTAAGGGCAATGTAACATAATTTGCCCTTATATGGGCAAGAGCGATTGAAGAGCTTTTTCTTTTTGAATGTTCTGATAGAATTTTATCATGGAAGTCATCTTCCTTTGAAAGTGTGAAAGAGTTTATAGTTAACACAATATGGTGGAAATGCCTTGATAATTGTTTTAGTTCTTCCGCAGTTTGGGGGATGTTCATGACACCCACGGAGGAAGGAATATGGCAGGTGATTCTGAACAAGGGCCCCAGAGTCAGATTGCAGAAGTTCACATCCTTTCTCCTCTAGTTCCCAGCTGGACAATCCTGGTCACTCCTCCCCTTCCTAAGACTGGGGATTTCCTCATCTGTAAAGTAGAGCTGGAGGTCAGGCACAGTAGCTCACACCTGGAATCCCAGCACTTGGGGAGGCCAAGCTGGGAGGACCACATGAGGTAAGGAGTGTGAGACCAACGTGGTCAGCAAAGTGAAACCCTGTTGCTACAAAAATATATATATTTTTTCAATTAGCTAGGCATGGGTGTGCACACCTGTAGTCCCAGCTACTCAGGAGGCTGAGGTGGGAGGATCACTGAAGCCCAGGAGTGCTGTGACTGCAGTAAGCCATAATCATGCAACTACACTCCAGCCTAGGTGAGAGAGTGAGACTCCATCTCAAGAAAAAAAAAAAAAGCATATGATGGGAACAGTGCCTACTTAACAGAATTGGTCTGAGGATTACATGAGACAAAGAAAAATCTCACAACAGTGCATGGCAAATAATAAAAGCTCAACTTATGATGGTTATCACCATTATCATAATTATAGCATTATATTTGTCCTTGCAACTAATGTATTTTCTTTATTTACAGTGATTCTAGTAGTTTCTAGTAGCCTCTGGTGTTGCTGCCCAATTAATCAATGGCATTTCTTGTTCCCGGGAGGTAGGTGGGTAAAACCTAGGACAAAGACATCAATTAAAGTGCTAAATTAATTTCCATCCATCTATAACATAAATAACAAACTAGAAAGCAAGGCATTCATTTGCAGGAGGGTGGCTTTGTTAAGAGAGACAAAGATTTGTGTTTCCAAAGGGCTAGAGAGTGGAGCACTGGAGGCTTTGGGTGCATGCTGTAAGTCACAAGGAGAGGAAGAATGCACAGGTGTGTAAACAGTTTCCCTCTACACCAAGACAGACGGCAGCCCTCCCTGGGCTGGAGGGAGGATGGAAAAGAAAGGAGAGAGCAAAGGCATTTAGACACCAATAAAATGGCGACTCACTGCCCCTCCCCATCCCATACTTCATCACCAGCATCTTGCCCCAGAAAGAGGCAATATTGAACCCTCAAGTTTGTCTGCACAGAAAAAATCGAGTTTCAACCCCCAAGTTTGTTTCAAAGTACGGGAAACACATGTCCCAATTCCCCTAAGAAGCTCTAGCAGAGCAGTCTCAGAGTGGACGGTGTGATACCATAAACCACAGTAGAGAAAAATAGCTGCTCCTCAGATTTCAGACACAGGAAGAACATGCGTGGATGTCTAGGTGTCTGTGTATGAAGGAGAGGACCACAGAAATATTTTCTTAAGTTTAAATCCTGACCTGACTGTATTTCAAAACAGAAGCGATTGAGTTTTGTTGAATTGGCAAGGTGGTTTTTCTGCTACTAGGAAGAAATAGGGGCTTGCAATTGATTTGCATAAAAATAAAGAAAGTTACCAATCTGAGTCTAATGAATGTTTAAAACTCTTCCCCTTTTTTTATGATTTATTAATTGACTTCCAGGAAGGTGTTTTTTGCTCGTTTCCCTTTTCTCTGGATTGCTGGCTGCTGACTGTAGTTATTAAGGAAACAAGATTATGACCCTGAAACTTTTAGACACTCCACCAATTCTGTGCAGCTGTTTTTTCTCTGCCATGATCTGTTCTCTGCGTTTTGCAGCCACATGAAAAGAGCAATGTTTTAAACCTTCACTGGTGCTATGGATCAATTCTGGCTTGGATTCTCATTTGAAATTGATTCCCCATGGGCAGGAATGTGGGTACTATATCACTTCCTGAGCATGTCAGTAAACATCCTCTCTGTCAGCATTGCTGTTCAATCATGTCCTGCCCGGCACCCTTAGGGTACATGAGATCACAGAGCCCTTACATTTAGCCATTTCCTAAGAAGCCACACTTTTTTACACTCAGTCAAATTCTCAGAGATCTCTTGGTTTTGCTTCTATTCTCACCTCCCAAGCTGACACATACTTTCTCAAATTAAGACTTCTGGAGACTTATCTGTAAAAATGTTTTTTAAGAAATAATTTTCATGG
>NW_016107566.1:2303561-2320919 GCF_001604975.1 Cebus imitator
TGCACTCCAGCCTGGGTAACAAGAGCGAAACTCTGTCCAAAAAAAAAAAAAAAAAAAGAAATAATTTTCATTTTATGGAAGAAGAAATATCAACTTAGAACTGCTTTGTGGAAGCATACGATAAATTTATACAAATGTAGGTTTAACTATGAGAGTCCTAGAGTTAAAACACTGTGATGTGAAAAGTTTCTTTGATGAATGATATGTGGATTCAGCTGAGTTCTCCACTACAGCATTCATGGAAGTCCCTCCCTCAAGCAAAATACACAGTGCCATCAAGAATGACAGCATCCTGGCTGGGTGTGATGGCTCGTGCCTGTAATCACTTCGAGTGGCGGAGGCAGGAAGATTGTTTGAGCCCTGGACTTCAAGACCATCCACCTAGGAGAATAGTGAAACTCTATCTCTACCAAAAAAAAATATAAAAATTAGCTGGGTGTGCTAGCACATGGCTGTAGTCCAGCTAGTCAGGAGGCTGAGGTCAGGACATTGAGGTCGTGAGGTCATTGTCACCTGAGCTCAGGACATTGAGGCTGCTGTGAGCTGTGATTGTGCCATTGGCACTTCAGCCTAAGGAACAGAGGGAGACCCTGCCTCCAAAAAAAAAAAAAAAAGAGTAAGAGTATCCATTTTTGATGGGCACATACTGGCTCCTTGACATCCATAGCCATGTGGGAGTTAAGGCTCCAATTGGGGGATCTGTGCTGCAGTGGCCTGACCTGGATATTTCGCAGACGAGTCCTGATGTAATCACCCAGTGTGTTCGTTCTGCCCACTGCACAGACAAAATCAATTCACCAAGATCATGGCATTGCAGTAAAGACGGAGTTTAATCCATGAGAGGCTGGCCAAGAGGGAAACAGAGTTATTACTTAAATTAATCTCCCTGAAAACTTGGAGTTAAGGTTTTTCAAGGATAGTTTGGTGAACAGGGAGCTAGGGTATAGGCGCTGCTGATTGACTGAGGAAAGAATCATAGATGTGTGGAAAATGATATCATGCGTTGAGTCTGCCTCTGGGTGGGGCTACAGGACTGGTTGAGTCATGAGGGTCTGGGTGGAGACAGCCAGTCATCAGGAATGCAGGAAAAAAATCTGAAAAGAAATCTCAAAAGGCCAGTCTTAGGGTCTACAAATAATGATCTTATCTACAGGAGGAATTGGAGAAGTTACAAACATTGGGACCTCTGAAACAATGGTTAGCTATTGTTTAATTATGCCCAGGTCTTTGCAGAATTCAGGCCCTTTTGTCATGATCCTAATCTTGTGGCTTTTCTTTAGTTTGACAGAGGCAGTTTAGTTTTGGGAAGGGTTATTATCATCCTTACCTTAAGGTTAAACTATAAATTAAATTCCTTCCAAAGTTAGCTTGGCCCTATGCCCAGAGATGACTGAGGAAATCTATGAAGTTAGAAGCAAGATGGAATCAACTATGTCAGATTTCTCTTGCTGTCATAATTTTGCAAAGGCGGTTTCACTGATGTCTAATATGCAGGTCCTCTCAGGGTGTCAGTCCAGATGGATTCAGAATATAGGATCACTGCAGCCCAGTTCTACTTCATCTTCTCCTCCAAGGCACTGAGTTATTTCATGTGCATAGTGCATTGAAACAGCTTACTGAAGTAGTGTATAAGCAGAAAGAAAAGCAGAAGACAAAGAAATCCGGAAGAAAATCCTGGTTCTATCTTTTGAAATTCGTGTTCATTCCCAAACATGAATGCCAGCATTTGCTCAGAAACCAAGAACAGAATAAAAAATAATAATGTCTAAGGCTTTCAGACTATTCCATATCGACTTATCTTGAGGTAGAATTTATTAGTGACCTGTTGCTCCTACTCATGCCATAAACTTACAGATTTAAATTTGCAGAAAACTTCAATTGCATGAATGTGCCAAAGTTCCTGATCTCTCCCCTTCTTGCCCTCTGCAACTCTTAATTACATTCATAATGTTAACTTACCAGTTTTCAAAATACTTTTTCAATTGGATAGGACTATATTAAAAAAAAAAAACTAATGTGTAAATATGGTGAGAAAAATTTAAGAATGAAGGTAAAATTCACAGAGGCAATTTCAATGCCCCTCATACAACTAAACTCTTTCTACCTGAAATTTCGCCATCCAAATCTGATCTGTGGGTGCTCTCCAGAACAGCCTCTGGAGCAGCATTAAACTTTCTGGAATGATGGAAATGTTCTAAAACTGACCTGTTCAATATAGCAACCATTAGCCACATGTGGCTATTAACCACTTGAAATGTGGCTAGTGTGAGTGAAGAACTGATTTTTTATTTAATTTTAGGGAATTAAAATTTCAATCTTTTAATTTAAATAGCCATGTGTGATATAATAAGAAATATGTATTTTGGTCTTCTTTCTACATTTCTTGGCACACAGCTCTTAAAACCCTTGCAACCTCTGAAGTAATCACGTATTTCTATATACTAGAGGTATATAGAACCAGGTGGCTGGGGGCTCTGGACAGCATCTGAATGGTGGGATGGATTCACAGGCTGTCCAGAGAATCCAATCACATGATTAGAATCCAATCACATGATTAGAAAGCTGGAACTTTGAGTTCCAATTCCCCTACCTCTGGAAGGGACAAGGGCCTGGAGGTTGAGTTGATCCCAGTGCTCAACAATTTGATTAATTATGCCTATAAGATGAAGAAGCCTCCATAAAAACCAAAAGGATGAGGTTTGAAGAGCTTCTGGGTTGGTGAATGCGTGGAGGTGCTGTGAGAGAGAGTGGCCCAGAGAGGTCATGGAAGCTCGTCACCCCTTCCCCCATACCTGGCCCAATGCATCTCTTCCCTCTGGCTGTAGCTAAATTGTATTCTTTGTAATAAACTGGCAATCTTGTATGTAAACTGTTTTCCTAAATCCTGTGAACTGCCCTTGCCAGAGAGGACCTGTTATTGTTAGCTAAGTCAGACAGAAGTTATGGGCAACTTGGGGCTCACTACTTGTGATTGGCATCTGAAGTGGGGGACCATCTGGAGTCCTTAATCTGTGGGATCAGATGCTATTTCCAGGTAGATGGTGTCAGAGTTGAGTTAAATTGTAGGACATCCAGTTGGTGTCCTCAGAGAACTCGAGTGTTGCTTCATAGGAAAAAGCTCTACACATTTTGGTGACCAGAGTGTTGTTAGAGTATTGAAGAGAAAACACTGGTTTTCCTCCTAAAACCATGAGTCTAGTAGCTGCTATATTTGACAGCACTACTCCAGAGAATTTTGCTCTTAAGGTTACAAAGAGCAAAGCTCCAAGGGGGTGGGAGGGAAGAGGCCCCAGCACCAGGTCTAGGCATAAGGTAGGCCACTACATTTGACCTTGCTGGTGACTCTGGAGCTTATGAGAATCCCCGAAGCTAACACTGGGAGAATGAAAATGGGCTAAGACGCCCTTTATGAGTCTTCCAGGCTCATGAGAATTCTGCTCTATTCATTGTGTAATTGTAGTTTCTCCCTTCCTCCAGACATTTTTCTCATTTGGAGAAGTGTTGGTTGCTAGGAGACTGAATTGCCTTTTCAAGGAGAGTACTTCAGAGAGAAACAATTCACATGATTTTCTTCTTCTATAAAATAAATTTTTTTTAAATATTCGCAATGCATAGTGAAAAAGTCAAGCTTGTACATTTCTTTGTATATTTGTTTTAGCAATCATAGAAACTTTCAATTACTTTTCCCACTGCTTCACAATGCAAGAAAGAAAACAAAAACTGCCCTTTCTATAGTATTTCTTAAGAAAAAATAACATTCCCAGGCTTGTTTCCAGAAATGGTGAGGTGATATCTATTCTGCTTACCTCACAAGGGAACTGTGAGTGAGAAGCAAAAATAATGACATTTATAATGGAAATGGAAATTGCAAAGCACCATCCACCAGAAATAAATTAGCATTGCACCCAACAGCTCATAGTTTTATCCAATCACTTACTCTTACCATGGTTTTCATAAACTTACAAAATCATACAGTCTGAACACATCATTTAATAAATGAAAGAACCACAACTTGGAGAAATGAATAGGTCTCTTAGGTTTCTAACTTCCAGACAAATATTCCATTATATTGCAGTGACTTCTCAGGGAATGTGAACAAAACTCCTTTAAATATTCGGCTAGCTCTTGTAATCACTGTCAACAACATTTAAACCTTGGATAGGGAGTAGTCAGCATGAAATGACATTTCCTGTCTAACTCACTTAATGTGATGCCTGGCACACAGTAGGTGCCCATTAAAGAGTAGTTGTTAATAATGATGATAATATCCTAGCTAACAAGGATCTTTCCTCTCAAATTTCTTGGCCCCTGCTTTAAAAATCCAGATGTAGGAATTTTTTTATTGACCAATGGCAAAATTCTGTCATGTTTGAGAAATCTGCCTATGTTAATTGACAGTCTGAAGCAAAAGAGCTTCCTTTCTTTGTATATCCGAGCAGAAGAAGGGCCACCAAAAGGGGAGTAGGAACAGTTTATTTTATAAAGAAAGATTTTGCCAGGTGTGGTGGCTCATATCTGCAATCCTAAAACTTTGGGAGGTTAAGGCAGGAGGATCATTTGAGCCTAGGAATCCAAGACCAGCCTGGGTAACATACTGAGACTGTCTCTACAAAAAACAAACAAAACTATATAAAACTATCTGGGCATGCAGGCACATACGTGTAGCCCCAGCTACGTGGGAGGCTGAGGTGGGAGGACTGCTTGAGCCTGGGCGTTTGAGGCTGCAGTGAGCCGTGTTCATGCCATGCACCCTAGCCTGGGAGCCTGGGCAACAGACAAAGACTCTATCTCAAGAAAAAAAAGAAAGAAAGAATTTATAATGAAAGAGTGATATGGCTGGAAGAACCTATTTGATAATTACTATAGATGCTATATTTTTCAGATTATCCATGGCTTTTGTGGAGCCCATACACCTTAGAAAGTGTTCAGCACAGGAGAGCATCCCAGGGGTCCTCTTCTATTAGATGAGGTAGTATTTTAAAAGTACTTAGATGTAGGCAAGCTCCTCGGGGTGGCAACTAGCTTACAAATAGCATCCCACAAGCACACAGAGCCGGTTTCATACTGGCCCAATATCTCCAGACCTGCCGCAGGCCTCAACCCTGGCTGGGCATTAGAACTACCCGGTGAGCTGGAAAAGCTATTGATGTCCGAGCCACTCCCCAGGTCAATCGGTCTCTGTTTCTGGGAGGTAAGGGAGGTCTAGACAGATTTTAAAACTCCCTGGATGAATCTAACATGAATCCAGATTTAAGAATAAAGTCCTTAAGGCATTCTGATTTCAGATTTCTTTGATCTAAACCAAGCACTTGTAGGTCCACAGCACTACCTAAAAGAACTGTGAGATCAAAAGTTTCTCTGCCCATCTAAGAAGAGATTGATAACATCAGATCCTCACTGAATCACCTGCGCTCCTATTTCTGCTCCTCTCTCCCTCCCTTTTTCTCCTTGCCTTACTCTTTCTCTTTGTCCCTTGCTCTCTTCTCTCCCTTGCTCTCATCTCTCTCCTTTTCTGTCTGTCTCCTTACTCTCTCAGTCCTGCTTTGAGAAATCTTCCCCCTCAATATCTCCTTTGATCCCTTTCATTTTCTTCCTTTCTGATAGTTTATCTCAGAAATCCACCTTTCTTACCTTTTTTATTTTTCACTTACTGCTCCATTTTTGTTTCATTTGTGAGACAAACTAAAAGATTATGTGTAACATGAGGGAGGAGCAGGAGGGCTGCAGGGCAATGACCCAGACATACACATAAAAACGTTGAAAAGAAAAAAGTTCAAAAAGAATCAATGCCACCAACTTTCAAAGCACTTGAAAGCAGCCACAAGTCACATTCCAAATCTCTCTATCCTCCTCGAATTAGACTTTCCTTTCCTTAATCAACAGCATTCAAGAAAATGAAAAACAAAACAAAACAAAAAAACAATAATACAATTTTGTTTTTAATGTAGTTTAATGCTCTTCTCTTTTAATTAAGGAAATGACAACACCGCTGTGCTGGTCTTGGCTGCTTTCAGTATTCAGCTCTGCAGCTCAGTGGCTGAATGCCTGCACCATTGTGGAAGTAGAGAGCTGCAGATTGAGAAATTTAAGATCTTGAGGAAAAACTGTTTGGAGGTCATCAAGATTGAGAGTAAAACAATTAGTAATAATAAGTTCTACAGCATGAATTTCTATTTGACATCTCTTGCTCTCTGGAATCTCTTGAGGATCTCCTGCATAGGCCATTTTAGTGAGGTGCTCATAAATCTGTTTAGCTTTATTGAAGATAAAGTGCAGACTAAAACACATTGGTCTCTGTGTCCGTACTCCCATCCCAAGTTCTCCACATATTTGATAGTTCACTCAGCAAGTGTTTGTGCTTATCTCTGCCTCCACTGTCCTCAGTCTCCTGTGCTGGAATTATTCTCCACTTGTTACATTTGCTCCAAGAACAACCATCTGAGACTGAGGCTCACATTCTGCACTCATTTTTGCCATCCCTGTCTATTTCTCCCACTACCTCATTTAACCTTGGGAGGAGGGGCTTACGACTTACTCAATGAAAACCTAATTCCTTGAGATTGTTGTAAATATATACAGAAAAGACTTTAGGATGCCAGGATTTATTTATTTATTTATTTTTTAGTAAAAGAAAAGGGGAGAGAGTCAGGCTGCTTCAGATTCCCTGGGCTTTTGCCAACTGACCTGGGAACCCAAACACAAGAATGGGAATGTTTCTGGAAAATGCTTTCTGAATTCCAAACAACCAACTTACAGCAAATATAGGGCATAAAGTCAGCATACATCTAATCAGTCAAGAATTGCTGTTCTGGGAGTTGTGAATTGAGGACTGCCTAAGGTGATGGGAATCCAAGTGTGCTGTTTGAATAAATAAAAGATAATTTTGCCTTGTAAAGCCTTCTTAGCCTGTGGGATGCTTAAGTGGTGCCGGCTAAGAATATTTGGAGAATCAACACTGACAGCCTTGGGGATGAGAGAAGTCAAAAGAGAACAACCATACCAGGGAAATGGATGGGTTCCAGCATTTTCCACCTCCCTGGTGTGGGCAGTTGCTGCTGCTGTCACCCTGTCCCAGACTTTCCTATTGCCACCAAAAACTAATTAATAACCTGACTCCTTTCAGGAAACCAAAGATAAAGGAAAATAAATAAAGCAGGATTCAATGAGCTATGAATACAATGTTTAAAAATAATAATCTTGCAAACTAGTTAAAAATAGGTGGAGCAAAGAAAAGCAAACATAATAAAAAAGCAAAAGTAATATTAAAACAGCTAAAATACTAATTGAAAGAATAAGATTTTAAGTAATTCAGAGTACATTTAAATAAAAATACCATAAAGAATAACTAGTATGGTGAAATAAATGAATATTTACTAAATACTTAATTTTTTTTTTTTGAGACAAAGTCTCACTCTATCGTCCAGACTGGAGTGCAGTGGTGTGACCTTGGCTCACTGCAACCTCTGCCTCCCAGGTTCACCCAGTCTCTTGCCTCAGCCTCTTGAGTAGCTGGAACTACAGGCATGCGCCACTATACCCGAGTAAGCTTTTTTTTTTTTTTTTTTTTTTGTATTTGTAGTAGAGATAGGGTTTTACCTGCGCCCAGACAAATACCTAGTATTTTAAAAGGAAAAATATTCTATATAAATTCAAACTCTGTTAATGAGTATTGTGCCAGAAACAGGCTATCATTATAAATATCAGCTACTAAATGCTTAAAGTTTTTATGTGTTCACCAGCACACATCAAGGAAACATTAGTCAGCCTGCTGAATTATGAAAATTTTCTCCCTATAATTAAATTATTATAGTACTAATTTAAATAAGTGTATACTTTTTATACCTGCATGTCCTTAAACACATGTTCACTTATATCTAGCCAAACACTAAATGACTGTATTGTAAACAATGCATGAATTCTAAATCCCATAGACCAATGCACATGACAATTTCATTTTGCTTTTCAAGATAGCAAAAAGACTGAGAATAAATCTCATTCACCCATATGAATTTTCTATGCAGGCATTATTCCCTGGTTATCTCGAGCTGAATGGTTAATGCTATTTAATTTTAATAGCCTGCTCAATTTTAAATCCTACTTGCAGAATGTGTACACTGTTTATGCTATTTCATGCTTGACTTGTCTATATATCTGGGGAAAATTTTTATTTTGATTTGCATTCAGAATTTTTAAAAAATTGCAGCTGGAAACCACCAATATCTGAAAGCACAACCAAATAAATCTTCTCTCATTCATAGCACCCAGAAAAGCCAAGATTGGCATGAATGAATATGTTTCCAAGCTTTGGCTTTTCTTGGGATCAAGAAGATTTTGCCTTGTATTTTTGCACGTACAGAAATAAGAACAAAAAGCACAAATATATATACTATTTTTGCACTAAGTTTTAGGCTTCTTATACAACTTAGAAATATTTATCTATCCATCTGTCTTTGTCAGATAGAGTCCAATGCCACTAAAGGAGCTACACTGAGCAGAACGTCAACTATGTTTTTAATGGCCATTAAACGAAGTCTCAAAAGTGAAGATATCTAATCAGGTCCAATTCCTGGAACAATGTAGAAAAGATGGACCTAAGAAACTAAAATTGAAGTGTCTTTTTCATGGATTTAGTGCAAATTCCCTATAAGAAATTGATAAATTTCACTACGGACTGGTTGCTAGGATACCTCTCAAAATCTATTAAAGTTAGCTCTTTTCTTTAAAGGTCTGGGCAGGGTTTCCATTATTTCAAAATGACTTTGAAAATCATGATGGGTGTTCCATCTAAGTGAATGAAACAGGTAAATGAATGACCCTTAAAAAAAAACGATTACCAAGATTCTAAAAAGTAATGAGGCTCTCTCATAATGATATATTTAAAAGTTAGCTTTGTCAAAGAGGTTCAGATTTTCAGATCTGAAAGGAAGAAATAAGAATCAAATGTGAAATGGACAATGTAAAGTTCCTTGGGGGTAGTTAAAGGCCTACTGTTGCAAAAAGCAAGGGACAGAGTTTACATTTACAGAGGGTGTGTTGTTTGCCACTTACCATCTTAAAAGTCTTTTTTCTCTGGAACTGAAAGTAGCATGGATGCTTCAAACATTTCACATTTTGAATTTCTGTCAATTGGTGAAAATTTGGTAAGCACTCAGGAACGTTCATATCCGTTTCTGTTACAAGAAAGCAGACTGGGGTAAAAAATGATGAATGAGTTCTAGAAAGGAAGCTAGGAGCATGACGCCTGAACTAAGGACACAGAGTGAATTCTTTGATATTTTGATATTCACATCTCTGGAACTTCATCACATATGGCTGTTTTCCTTATCTCTTTTAATAAACTATGGATAAGAATTCTGAAATCAAGAGTGATTTGTATCACCATAAATGAGAACTTTGATGTCAATATTACCCAAAGTGATCTACAAATTTAATGTATTCCCTATCAAAATCCCAATGTTTTTGCTTAAGCAGAAAAAAAATCCATCCTAAGATTTGTATGAAATCTCAAGGGACCCAGAATAGCCAAAACAATCTTTAAAAAAACAACTTCAGAGATTTCACACTTCCTGATGGCCAAATGTATTACAAAGGTATAGTAATCAAAATAGTGTAGTACTGGCATAAAGGGACATATAGACCAGGGAACAGAATAGGAAGCGTAGAAATAAGTTATCCATATGTGGTCAAATAATTTTCAACAAGGCTGCCAAGACCTGTAAATGGGGAAATGACAGTCTCAACAAATGGTATTGGGAAAACCAGATATCCATATGCAAAAGAATAAAGTTGGACACTTAAGTTACACCAATACAAAAATTAAATGGATTAAAAACTTAAATGGGTACAAAATGTATTAAAAACTTAAATTGAAGAGCTAAAACTATAAAACCCTTAGAAGACGACATTGGAGAAAAGCTTCATGACCCTGGATTTGACCATGATTTCTTGCATCTGACACCAAAAGCACAGGCAACAAAAGTACAAATAGGCAGATATAACCACATACAAATTAACCATCGTGCATCAAAGACACAATAAACGGAATGAAATGGCAACCAATGAAATGGATGAAAATATTTGCAAATCACATATCTGATAAGAGTTTCATATCCAGAATAGATAAGAACTCTTACAACTTAGCAATTTAAAAAAACCAAACAACATGATTTAAAAACGGACAAAGGACTTGAATAGAGATTTCTCCAAAGAAGACATACAAACAGACAATAAGCACTTACAAATATGCTCAGCACTACTAAACACTAGGGAAATGCAAATTAAAACCGTGAGATACAGCCTCATATCTATTAGGATGGCTACTATCAAGGGGAAAGCAACAACAGCAATGAAAACCAAAAAAAAGGAGGTGCAACACGTGGGAGTTGCTACCGGGGCAGAGTCCAGGTTGGAGTTGGAACCAGTCCAGATTGGAGTTGGAACCGTGGAGAGGCTGAAGGAAACCCGTCTTCCCTAGCATCCCGTAATGCACCTGCCTGCATGGAATGCAGTTGAAGGTTGTGCGGTGCCGGTCCCATGGGGCACTTCTGCCCGGGGTCCTCCAGTCTCAGTGGCCACTGCTAGCCAGCTCCCTCTGGCTTTTTAGGGACCCCTGTGTCACCCCTAAAGAAGGCTTCTGCTCTGCTGGAGCCCAGATGGAAGCTGGAGTGGCTGACTTCACTTGGGTGGGGGAGAGAGGTATCATCCTGGCTTCTGATTCAGGTGCTCGTGAATTGTGGGACATGGATGAGAATGAGCCACTTATCCTCAGCAAGTTCTGCAAGTATGAGCATGGTGACATTGTGTCTACCCTCATCATTCTCAGCTGTCAGCAGCAGCAAAGACTTCAGCATCAAGGGTTGGGACCTTGCTCGGTAGGTGGCACTGAATTCATACCAAGCTCATGCTGGGCAGGTCACCTGTGCTGCTGCCTCTCCCCACAAGGACTCTGTTTCTTTCCTGCAGTGAGGACAGTAGGATTTTATTCTGAGATACTCTGTGTCCCAAGCCTGCATCACAGGTGGGCTTGGGACAGGAGGAAGAGGATGAGAGAACTGAAGGCAACGGGAAGGGAGGTCGGAGGGGGAGGACAGGGTGGGGTTACCTACCAGGCTCTGGAAAGATCAAGGACATTGACAAAAAAAGAACAGATGTACCATCACAGAAAAGATGAGGGTAAAAAAATACAACAAACAAATAAAACAACAGGTTACAAGACTGGACATGAGGAGATACTAACCCCTTAAGGAAAAGAAGTCTTATTAGAGGGTTAGAAACATTAAAAAACTTTTTTCACTTTATCCTATGAGGAGAATATTTCTGAAATTTCTGCTTACGTTTATATAAAATTGGGCTGAGGATTTTTTTAAACTTAAAGTTGGTAGCAGCCTTTGATTGGGATATTTTCACCTGTATATGTCTTTCTACCTTTAATAAAATAGTGTGTATGTTTTATTTCAGAAGATATCAAAGACCACATCTTGATTGGGCCACACAATCAAATCAGAAGAATGTTCCAGTTTATTGAATTTGTCTCATTATTTAAGATGAAGAAAATTAACCAAGGAGAACTTAGAGCTCCATCCACCAGCTGGGTCTTTGATGAAGGGAAGTGAAGTGAGGATTCTGCACAGGTGTGTAGTAGCTGGTGGAGTAAGCACCCTGCAGGTGCAAGTCATTACCACAGACGGGCAGGGATGCTGCAAAGGCATTCCCCCATTGTGTTGGGAGAATTCCCAGACACCCCTCCAGCTCTCTCTAAGATGGAAGAATGGGGAACTATGTAGTGCATGCACCATCCAGGAAGAATCCTAAGTCACATTTACCCTGAAAAGCATGCTTCTGTCCATCAATATCTTCTACCCTATGGCTGAGGGTTGGGGGCAGGTAGGGAACCGTGTGGCTGGTGATATTTATATTTTTCTTTATTTACCAAGAATCTTGTAAATGGAACTCTTTCTTTTTTATATGTCAGTGTTAATAAGTGTAGAACTCAGAGATTTAAAATGAACTATCTGCAAATCTGTGATGTTACACTAGAATAATTTATCACCCCCTCAAATCCAAGTCTCACTTAAAAGGTGATAAACAGAAAGTACTTAAAGGAATACCTTACATTTTTCATCCGTAATTCAAGTGAAATGATAGTGTAATACTAACACATTAGCTGTCCTTTATACATATTAATCAATAATGCAGTTTTATTATCAAAAATTGATGTAAGTCTCAGTAGTGAACAATTTTAAAATAGTCTAAATGTGAAAGGCTTCAGCATTCTAATTATTCACAGACAGGCACGTTAATGTATTCCACAACTAAATGACAATATATACATTCAAGTTTAAGTTTATAGTCAAATATAAGGTTACAATTATGTCAAGTCTTAGATGAATTATTTTTATTTTATAGGACTTCTAACCTATGTATCTCACACTTCTGTTACCAGATAAAATACATTTTGCTGGCTAGAATAGACTTATATAGACTTATACTTAGAAAATTCCATTTAGAGTTACATAATTTAATAAAGTTTGATTAAATGAAATAGCAAAATCTGTGATGTTACAAAGTGACAAAATGTAAAACTAAAACTATGGCACATCTGAAAATCAGGAATGATTTGTTTTGCCCACATTATAATTCCTGTATACCAGAATAATAATGTATGTTATGTCATAATTTTTCATAAATGATTTTTCAAAATTATTAACAATTTTAAATAAATATGTGCATATATATACATATATGCATATATATGTATATATATATATATATATATGTTTTGTATATAGTTCCACAACTTTCCCAACTGAAATAACTAAAAGAAATAAAAACAGAGAAAAAAACCTGCCTCTGTGCTGGAAGGAGGGAAAGATAACATGTCAATAAGTGTTTGTCGAATGAGTGAATGAATCATGCAAAGATCTAATACCTTATTAAAATACTACAGGAGATAAGCTTCCATAGCCAGGACCCAGAAATAAAGGAACCAGAGTTACTTTCATTGTATCCGGGGATTATCCCTAAGCTGTTTCTCTCAGCATTTTGAGCCCATGTTGCTAATAGTTGGACGTCAAATTTTTCAAACACCAGCAGAGGACAAGGAGGAGCTGACATTCTGACCCCAGTGAAAGTGGACTCTGGTACTTTCATTTAGTCACAGCCTAGCTCAGGCTGTCTTGTTTCTTATTCCTCACTAATAGTCCCAGTCATATGAGTACTTGAGATTATTTTCACTCCATCCTACTTCCCTGTAGCTCCTATGGCCTCCCACCCTCTCACGGATATTCATCATTATTTTGCTCTTGCAACATTCCCTCTCTTGGCCACACTCCAATGTAAACGATTTACTGTAATACATCTCCACCTTCACACCTCATACAAATGAAATGAAAAATCCTACAAGTAATTCCCAAGGAAAACAGTATCTTCATTCACTTCTAATGCCACCAAAGGTATTGGAAGCAATATTATTAATTGCGATTGTCGTTGCAAATAGCTTCAAAGAGGATAGTAGACAGCCAAGAATTTTTATTCAAATAGCTGTTTTCATTCATAAAACAATATACTAAATGATAATGTCATACTTTTTGGCAACATCAGTACTCATGGGTTCCCCTTTTAAGAATATTCTCTTACATTTGACATACTCAGTACAGGACAATACTTCTTAAAAAGTTTGATGATTATTTTTCTTTTGTATTTTTTAATCAACAGAAACTGTAATGATTTTTATTTGCTTAAACAAAGGTATTTTTCCATATTAAAAATCATTTTACCATAGTGTTAGAAGACACCATACTGGAGGTACTTGTAGTGAGATAACATTCTGCATATTAACCCTGTGTTTTTCTTTCCTCCACTTCCTGAACCTTTCCCTCATCAGTCAGAGGCAATCATGTTGCCTGGGAGAGAATTAAGATTGTTAGAGCAGGAATTTAAGGAGAAAGAAACTATCCGAATATTATTTTTGAAGTAGAAACTAGGGTTTTAAGATTCAAAAGAGAAGCTCCAAGGAGAACAGAGCAGAGAGTTTGTAACCTTTTCAAAAGGAAAGGGTCAGCCAAGAGTCAGCTCCACCCCTTGGAAACATCAAGAAGCCCAGCCAACACCTACAATCCATCCCTTGCCATTCCTGTGAGCTCATGATCATGACCCTGGCAGAAAAGCTACAAGTTTCTTCTCATGACTTTCCTATTAATGCCTTGCTCATGTTGTTGCCTATACATTGACCATTGCTCATTCAACAGAAGCAAACTTCTCACCATCCTTCACCCTCTATCCTGCCCTGAAACGTTGATGAGCTGAATTGCCATAGATATGTATCCACTTCTGGGGGCATTCAAATGCAAGTCCCCTCTATCTGTAAGAAACAATGTGGCTGCCTATAAAATAGAAAAGTCAAAGTAATGGTAGCTTAAGGAAGATAGAAGTTTATTTCTCTATGATGTAATAGATGTCTGAAGGTGAGCAGTCTAGAGCTGGAATAGCAGCACTGAGTTCATAATGACCCTCTGCATCCCTGCTGCCTTATCCTAACCCTGCTTTCCATTTTCAGGGTCACCTCTTGTCCCAAGATGGTTGGACAAGCTGTCACATTTATATGCTCCAGCTGTCACATTTGCTTTCCTGACAGGAGAAAGGGTAAATGCCCACATTTCACAGCTGAGCCAACAACTTTAAGCAAACTTTCTGAAACTCCCACACAACATTTCTGATTAAATCTCACTGGCTAGGACTTGCCCTCAAGGCCACACATAACTGAATAAAAGTCTGAGAAATACAGCATTTTAGGTGAATACATCCCCTGCACCTTCCCCACTGACCCCTGCCAAAATAATAATAATAAATAAAGTGAAAGAGGAGAATGCTTATTGGAAATTAACTCACCCTACCATATGTCTCTCTCCTCTAAAAAAAAAAAAAAAAAAAAATAGAGCTGGGTCTTTGAAAGAGCGTTGCTGTGGAATTGAATTCACAGGTACATATCTGTGGGAGGACTAGATAATGGAGAAAAGTCATTCTTGTTTCATAAGAAATATATAGGTACATAACCAAGTAATTAAGGTTCCATTAAGATTTATAAATGGCAATTAACAAAGTCAAATATTTCAAGTGTGTTATATATAATACAATTATCTATGTTATATAGAAAGATAAAGATGTATATGATTATATAAAATATAAATTATATTAAAAATCAACATGTAGTAAAATATATGCAAATATATGTATATAAATTTTGTGGGGGAAAAATAGTCTGTGGGAAGATATGGAAACACATTTGTAAGGAAAGCCTGAAATAACACAGATGCCTCTTCCAAGGCTGTGTGGTCATCTTCTCCGTGAGTGCCCAACACGAGATTCACCAGAAACTGGATAATGTCTAGAGACACCTTGATTTGCACCTAAAACAAAAAGAGCCATTTTACCAAAGCCCTTGGGAGAGATGGGTGTCCTAGAGTCTAGAACTGCTTAAGCAGCTTAAGCTAGAAAGGAGAGCAAAGAACCTTAAAAGACTTAACCATATGCTGGTTTCAACTATAAAAGACAACCAGCATCAACCAAACATGATGGCAATTAATATATCGGACAAAATAATAGCTAATATTCCTAGAGTGTTTACTATTTGCCAGGCCCTGTAATGACCACTTTACTCTTTAATAGGCACAACAACTCAGCGGGGCTAGAACTATTATCATCCCTGTTCCACCAGTGAGAAAACTGAGAAACAGAAAAATGAAGCCACTTGTAGATGAGGACATTGCACAATGAATCAGTGTCAGGGCCAAAAATAAAACCAGGGTCAGTTGCTCTGCTCTGAAGTATACCGTCGTCTCTTCCAGACATCTGATCAGAATAAAAGATTACATGATATCATAGAATCATCAGGATGGTGCTGAAGATGAACAAACTGAAATGTCTGAAAGTTTTTAAGAAATTCAAAGGCTATATGAATTACAAAGTATGATGCTAGAGATGCCAACCAAATATTGCTTTTCTGAGGGGTGGGCCATTTTTTTATTTCATTTTCAGAAATTTCCAGTTGATACTTTTTATCACTACAAATGATAGCTATAAAGGAAGGCTACATGAAATGCATGTGAGTCCTTGTCTTTAATAAATTCAGTTTACGATCAAGCCACAAGACAAAATAAGTTTATCCCCAGGGGATCTCTCAACTCAGTGCAGATTATAGAAGTTGCAGTTTTGTATCCAAACAGGTGAAATGTTTTTACCACTGACCTTCAGATCATCCTCACTTACCTGAATTTCTGAATTTCAGACAGAAATTAAGCAAGGATGTGATGTATACTCTATTTACTTATTTATATATTTCAAAGCTAAATTTTTCAGAAATGCAAACACTATCTTTGTTTGTTTGTTGAGACAGGGTCTCACCTGTTGTGGACTGCATTGGAGTGCAGTGGTTCAATCATGGCTCACTGAACCCTCGACCTCCTGGGCTCGAGTGATCCTCCCACTTTAGCCACCCAAGTAGCTGGGACTACAGGCTTGTGCTACCATGCTTAGCTAATTAAAAAAAAAAAAAAAAATGTAGGGTCTTACTATATTGCCCAGTCTGGTCTTGAACTTCTGGGCCCAGCCAATCCTCCTGCCTTGCCCTCCCAAATTGCTGGGATTACAGGCAAGAGCCATCATGCTGAACTGACACTATCTTTAAACCATAAGCTATATATACATATTAAAAAGAGCAGTAGAAGGTACAGTTTGTTTAAATAAGAACATTTTCCAAAGGTCTACTTCTTGAAAAACTGAACAGTACAAATGCTGTGAGAATGTAACTCGCACTTTCTAAATTCAGCTTAATCATATCAACGTATCTTCCAAATCTATGAGTTCACTGTTAAATGTTAATTACATTTTAAATTCATAAATGTATAAATTAACCTTGTTAAAATTACTTTCAAAACCCCATTGTTTAATAATTCACTTTTGTTACAGAAGTTTAAAAATTCAAATCAGATCACTGAAGGTGATTCTTCCAATTTCCCAATTATTAAAATTTCTGACTTCAAATATCTAACAAAATAAGTGAGTACCAACCAACACATTGGTGAATAAGATAGCTCTGTTATTTTGCAGCTTACATTCTATTGGGTGAAACAGACAATAAAAATAATAAAACATATTAAAGAGCAACAAGTGAAAAAAATAGAGTAGAAATAGGGGATAGCTAGGGACTACTATGTGATTTAGCTGGGAGGGTCACAATTTTAAATCAAGCAGAAAGCACACCGATTCCCCCTATTCTAAGGCAGAGCAGTCCAGTAAACTTCAGTTTTTACAAAATTAAACTATGATTTATGACTCTTAAGTATTAATATTTCTTCTTTTTTT
>NW_016107566.1:2321879-2328428 GCF_001604975.1 Cebus imitator
TTTTTTTGGTATTTTTAATACAGACAGGGTTTCCCTACGTTGGCCAGGTGGGTCTCAAATTCTTGACCTCAGGTGATCCACCGCCTCGGCCTCCGAAAGTGCTAGGAATACAGGCGTGAGCCACCGGGCCTGGCCAAAGACGCTCATACTTTCTACCTTATCTAAATCAATATAGCTAATTAACTTATTTCCTAATTGTAAACCATCCTTGTATTCTTAAAATAAACTCCACTTGGGTATGTGGCTTGATTCTTCTATTAAACTTTACTAATAACTTTTGCATCCGTAAGTGAGATGAAACCATGATTTATTTGCTCTTTATTAGATTTGGGTCTTTGTTATATTAACATTTAAAAACACACAAAAGATTTCCTTCTTTATTATCTAGGTCCTAGAACATTTTCAAGTCATTGGAATTATTTCAGGATTCTATTCTGAAGCTCTTTGGGTTTGGTGATGAATGTGTTAGTGGTGGTACGGTTGGTTGTCTTTGACAGCTTCATTTTCTTTATGGCAATTAATCTGTTTATGTTTTCTATATCTTTTTGAAATAGCCATAGGCTATTTTTTCTTTATAACTAATCATTTTGTTTGGCTTTTAAAATATAATGGCATGGAATTGGACACAGCTCTTTTAACTATTATTTACTTCCTTCCTCCCTTTGTTTCTATTATTTATACTTTTAATTGGTTCATCTAGTTTTACCTATTTTTGTACCAAAAAATCAGTTTTTAGGTTTATTTACTATTTTTGCTTATTTCACTAACTCCTTGCTAATTCCTTTATTCAAAAGAAAAATATTATATATATATATATATATATATATATATATATATATATATTTGCAGTTGGTTGAGAAAATCTAAACTGAGGAAACAGAAATCCAGAGTTTGATTATAAAAGCAAGTAAAGAAATGCGTATGTTCCTAGAGGGAAACATTAGAGTTTTTATAACGAGGCAGTATTACAACCTATTCGTATGTTGATGACACTCATTTAGGAGAGAGGGAAGGAATTCATGGTACAGAGAGAATGGGTTTAATCATGGGAGCGAGGTCCTTGAGTGGGCAAGAGTATATGGCAACAACTGCATAGAAGGCATTGTTCTGAGGCAGATTGCTCATCCTTTGTAACATCAGGAAAAAGGCATTAACTATGAAAATGTGTATTTGGTCATCATTGATGGTCCACTTGAGATATGTGGTTACAGACCCAAGAATGAGTCCAGTCAGTGGAGTTGCTTTTCTTTGGTAACATTTTATAGCTTGACTACACTCAAGCTATAATGGAATGGGCAGTGGAAGAGATTTAGGCTTAACAGTGGTTAGGGCTTAACAGTGGTTAGGGGGTCTGTCAAGTAGGTAAAAGGGCACATGCATGAAATTCTGCATCTTTCATAGGGTTCATGAACACATTACAGTAGATGAAATCAATGCATCTAGTGCATTAAGGGCAGTGTGGAGCAGGGAAACATTTTTTAAAATGCCTTTCAGAATTTGATACATATACCTAACTTGAATACAACAGCTGAAGCTTTGCTAGACAGGTTGTAGGGGCTTTCTCATCTCCTTGTACTATTAATTTCCTCTTGGCCTTTGGGGATGGAACATCATCCGCCTCTGATTTTTCTTGTTGGAAGGCATTTTAGAATCTCTCAGAAATGCAAGTGTAGTGTTCTTTTTTCTTTATTTAAGTTTACAAAATACATGCTTATAGAAAAACATAGAAATATGTAAAACCAACCATGAAAGTTCTTTCATAATTATGCTTCCTAACAGAGCCACTGTTAGTAAGGTAGTGTTACTTATTGTATTTTAGAGCATCAAGTTGTTCACAAAAATGCTTGCACTTTTTTTTTTTTAACCTAAAAGTTTGGAAATCTTGCCCTAATAATCCAGACATCCCTCACTCTCTTAATGAATACTTAGAAACAAATTACATCAAGGTACCATTTATTAAACCAGTCCCTTATTGGCAGGCCATTTGGGCTAGTTTTAAGTATGAAAGAACAAAGGCGCAATGAATTTGCTTGTGTACACTTGTCAGATTATTCCTATTAGGCAGTTTCCTAGAAATGAACTTAGGCCAAAAGGTTCAGTTTCAATAAATCCTGGAAAACTACATTCCTAAGGGCTGTGACAATTATACTCCCACCTATAGCATGCAAGATGGGTAATGTAATTAGAAATGCTCGTTCAAAACCATGGTATAACTTTTTAATTTGGAAAATTAAAACAATTGTTCTTATAACTGTGTTTTCTAATTATAGAAGGTGACGTCTGACAAATCTTCACTAAAGGGGAATCAGGATCCCAGGGAAGGATTGATACAACTTGTATTTACCAAAAGGAGGAATCAGTATTAGAAACTTTAGAACTTCTTTATAAAATCTTCACAAGATTGTAGCTCTTGCTTTCATTTTAAATAGCTGCACTGGTATATCCAGAGTTATTTTCCCCAAGTTTCAATACCAGTACTGGTATCCTACTAGTTGTGGAATAAAATCCATCCTTGTATGAGCTTTCCCCACCACAAACCAGCTTTACTCCCCATTATTCAACAGTAGCAAATTCTTTGTAACGGAACACACTGAACACTTTCTTTGTGTCTGGTTTCATCACTTTATGACTCATCTTAGAATACTCTTTTCCATCTTCGTCCCCTTCATTTCAAAGTCATCTCCAATGCCACTTACTCTATGAAGTCTTCACAATCCTTCCTGAGAAAAATGGTCTTATCCCTTGTGTTTCCCCAGCATTTCACCTGCACCTCCAATACAGAATATCTATAAACTACCAAACTGAAAGTCTTAGAGGATAGACACATCTTACTTGTCTATTTCCTGAACGCTATCTAGTGCAGAACTTTGTAGGACATATACTCAAAAACTGTTTTTGGAATAAACATACATAAGACTTCAAATATTTTAATCTCAAATTATTAGTCACAGATATTAGTTTTTAAAGGATTTTAAAAAAACTACTGCCCCCCCATGTCCTGTTATAATAATCAGTTTCATACATTTTTTTAAAAAGGGGGTATTCTAATAAGACTGTCAAAATATTATATCTAGAATAGTTATGTTCAATAAATCTACATTTGCTTGATATCCGCATCTTCCTAGTATCACAAATTGTTTTAGAAATAAAAACACGGGGGTAGGGGACAGGGGACAGTTTATTGTAAAATATGAAGCAGCAATGATTGAAGCAAGTGAATTTCTGCTTTATACTCCCAGCCAGAGCACAAAATGACTGGATATCCTCATCAATGCCATGTTTTAAAAAAAAGAAAAGAAAGAAAATTCCACATTCATTAAAATCTCTTTCTCTTGATAATTTCTGGTTTCCAGCTGACTGGATGAGTTTCTTCTGTCTAAAAATAGAAACGTAAGTTAAAATAAATTATTATTAGTTTGCTTCATGTCTAATAGGCTTCCTTTCTAACAAAAATAGGTATATAACATTATTCATTGGCATTACACACTTAGCAGTTTTTTGACAATTTTGGGAAAAGTTGATAAACTTCTGGCATTATCCAAGTCTAATAACAGATGGATGGATTCATTATCATTAGTTTGTAGTTTTTCATCTAAAATAACATTTCCATTTGGATATTCTAACACCAAAGTTTATGATTCTCAAATTAATTTGCATAGCAATCTATTTATTTGCTATTCTTGGTGCAACATTTCCCAGCAACTACAACAAAGAAAGCTGGGATAAAATTAAAGCCATCCATGAATTCACTGGCATCAGTGAACAATATAGAAATCGATAAATAGACACTATTCAAGAAGACAAATATCTTAAATATTATGAAATTATTTTTCCTTCTGATAATTAAACGAGATTACCTGCCAAATTGGTACAGCTGTTTTACTTAACGAATGTGAAACAGACAACTTACGGCTGTGTCATCCTCTCTGTATACTTTAATGGTTTTATCAGCTTCAGCTGTTAGCAATCGACTTTCAGATTGATCAAAAGCACAAGCAAATATTCCTGATTCACTGTCCAAAGACCCAGGTTGCACAGCTGCATGAACTCTCTGAAAATTGTAGCCAGTTCTCCAGTCCCAAAGATGCATGGTGCCATTGTCAGCTTAAAGGGAAAAAAATCTAGTTACACCTGGTATCCCTTCAGCAGTACAGCTTGACAAACATTTATTAGGCAATATTAGCCCAGCACCAAGGCAATACTACAGTTACAGAAATACATACGACACAGGCACTCAGCCTTCTCTTAATGTTAGTTTGTCTCCTTTCATTTGCGCTGGGTTCAGAATTTATAGATCTTACAGATCTTAAAAAGCACCGCAAAGTCTGACAACCAATTTCAGAATACCAAACAAAATTTTAGGCAATTCCCAGTATACATCCCTGAGATTCATTAGGTGGGAACTCAAAGAGAACTAAATTATGAAATATACTACATGTATTATGAATATGCATGAACACACATAGTAACATGCAAATATACCCTAATCAGGCAAGTGCTGCTATAATACTTAAGTGTCACAGCTTAGAAGCATTACAAATGTTTATTCATCATTAAAAGAAAAAAATAAGAGACCAAACATATTTATTGTAAAAATCTTATTTTACCTCCAGATACAAGTACTCCATCAGAATTTACTGTCAACGTGTTAATAATAGCATTATGACCAGAAAGATTTTGAATGAAACTTCCATCAGGGAATTTCCACTGCTTTATGTTATCTGGAGAACCAGATGCAAATGTGTAACTGAAATAATATTAAAAAGGATTAATGACAAAGTAAACCAAGTTAAATAAAGTGGGGTAACAGAACACAAGATACTATGTATGGCATACTCTATGATATGTAAAAAGCATGAGATAAAAACAGTGGAATGAAATTTCATTTGAATACATTTCAAATGTCCATGATTAAAATATGACACAGAAACACTGTAATAAAGCTTATTATAGTTATATTTTGCATGTGCACTCAATTATTTATGTATTCAGCAAAATACTGTCGTATCAAAATGTAAAAATATTAAAACATTCGTTCAAAGTTAAATCAGATTTTCAAATTTTTAACAGTATATTTTAAGTCCTAGATGAATGTTTTATTCTCCTTTCAATTTCCTTAATGCTCTGCAGTAAGCTAGAACAACAAATGTGCAAATGCCCTATTTCACATGAAGGGCAATGCGAATGCAACTCTTATGGAGGGAGGGAGAGCAAGAGAGGAACAGTGAGAAAGGGAGAGAAGGAAAGGAATAGAGGGCAAGAGGAAGAGAGAAAGGGAGTGAGGAGAGGAAAAACGGGAGGAAGAAAGACAAGCAAAGGAAGGAAGAAGAGAGGAGAAAAGGGTATGGAGAGTGGAAAACAGAGAGAAGGAAGGGGAAGAAGGGATATGAATATAACCAGGAAAGTGTCAGGGTGATCTGATACAACAAACAATAGTAGTGATATTATGTTCCACCTCCTGGGATACTCTGACTATACTGTTCAGATTTCTTATTTCTCTTTCTACATATATTAACTTCCTCCTTAAGAATTAAACCATTCAAAATGAATGTCTCAGTGTCCAATGTCATTTATGTCCAAAACATTAAGCCCAGTCACTAATATCTTTTATTTTGACAAGCGACATTTAATCATGATTTATTTACATTGTCTCATTTGACATTATTTACGTGTTATCAAGTAGAAGGCTTTCCTCATGTTTTATAGGACATAAAGCAAAACAGTGCGTAAGGAAAATAAAAGAAACACATGTTCCTACGTGGCACAGGCCTAGAAATGACGGCAGCTAAATGACTGCCAAAAAGCAGTGCTGACACGAGCATCTCAGCATTATACTAAGAACTGAAGAAAAAAGAGAAGCTAATTAGGAAAATACACTTACTGTCTTGGATGTAAAACGACAGCCCTAACTGATTTTTTGTGATTTGTTAATGTCACTCTTGTTTTTCCAGCCACCAGATCCCATAATCGAATTGTAGTATCATGGCTTCCTGTAATGGAAATACATATATCCCTCAAAACATAGACCAGAAAAAATAATGCAAAATTAAATAAAACACAAAGCATTCTTCCAAAACACACATGTTCTAAATGAAAGTCTTATCACTTGGAAATTAGTCTTGGCTAATTTCTTCATAGTTCCAAATGTTTAGGTTGATTTTAATTCTTTAAAAAATTACAACAATTGATTCACTGTCAACTGAACAGCTAGAACAAATGCAAATAACAAATAAAACAAATATATGATTTTATACCCTCGTGAAAGGGAAAAACTCCAATGACTTTTTAAGTTAATAAAATACAGGCACAGGAATTATTTTCTAGTATTAAAGATCCAACTTTATTTAGAGCAAAACAAGATTCCAAATCAGTTCTAAAGGTTCTAAAGGTTACTAGTCTCAAGGTATTTTGTCTTCTAACTTCAATTTCCCAGAAAAATAATTTTGACACTGTAAAATAGTAAACTGCTCGTAACACAGTATTCTAGTCAGACATTACAGGATACTATGTATGGCATACTCTATGATATGTAAAAAGCATGAGATAAAA
>NW_016107566.1:2329537-2343119 GCF_001604975.1 Cebus imitator
TTTTTTTTTTTTTTTTGATTTTTGTTTTTCTTTCGCTGGTTATCGCAAAGCAAATTTTTAGAATCCTGATATTAAAATTAAGCTTTCAAAGAAAAAAGGGAAAAGATAACAAATATGTAAAAATTAAAAATTTTGCAAAATGATTCCTGTCCAAATAAAAGCAAGAAAGAAACTGGCATGCTCAAACTGGAAAAATATTTGTAATTAGATGACAAAAGGTTAACACTCTTGTTATATAAATGATATCTTTGATAATAACAGTATGAAAAGTACGGTATTAAATTAACCGAGGATGGCAACAAATTAAAGAAACCCTAAAAGCAGCAAATACTTGATATGAAAAAATTCAAACTCATTAGAAATTTTCTACAAAGTTTTTAAAAAAGAATAAATATCCATTTTTGCTTACCGTATTAGATATATGTAAAGGAATGTACAACCTATGTGCTGAAAAGAATCCTCTCATATACTGCAAGTATCAATTCACCCATTTGGGAAGTAATTCGTACTTTGGGTATCAGCTTCAAAAATATTTGACCCATTTATTCCATTTATAGAACTCTACCATAATAAAATAATTTAAAATACAGAAAAAGTCTTATATACAAAACTTAACAGCATTACTTATAATGAAAATCAGACTAAAAACTCTAATGTCCAACAGTAGGAAAACAGATTATAGACTATCTAAATGATATATCATGCAACCACTTTAAAAGATAGTAAATTTTTCACAGGGATATGCCTTTGATATGACGTTAAGTGAAAAAAAGCAAGATATAAAATTACATATACTAAAAATGATTTTTAAAAGAAAAACACACACACAGGAAAAAAGCTTAGAAGTAAAGGCATTGTCACAGAAATAAATACTAAAATGAAACTTATCCAAATATCTAACAATGGTAGGATTATACACAGGTCTATGTATTTTCATAATTCTCTATATTTTCCACATTTTCTATGGATGAGCATGCTCTTAATTTTGTAACCAGCTGGAGAGAAAATTTTAAGTATCAAGGAATTAGTGGTAGGTAGTCAGCAAGTAAATACCACTTTTCAAACAGATATTTACTTAGAACACTTATGGGTATAAATGATAAATTTTACTCCTTATTCAGGTCTAAAACAACAGAGGAACTGCAATAGCAATTCCTGCCACAAGAAATAATAACTGATTAAACTTAAATGACAAACACAAAGTCATGTTTATTTTTTCTTCCTTCATTAGTACCTTTATAGTTCTGTCAGCAGATCCAGTAACAAACCACTGATTTCCAGGTTCCACAGCAATACATCGAACCCAGCCAAGATGTCCACTGATAACCTGTATACAACAAAGTAGAATGGGCAGACTTAACATAGAAGTTAAAATGTATTTAAGGTTAACCGCAGTCCAAGTTTGAATTGCCCTCCCTCTTCAAATTCTAAATTTAAAAGATAATTTGACTATTAGATTTTATAATAATATTAAATTATCTTCAATGAGTGAATAGATACACAAATTGTGGTTCATCTACATAACGTATACTACTCAGTAATAAAAAAGAATACATTATTAATACTTGCAACAACTTTAATGACTCACAAAGGTATTAACCTGTGTGAAGGAAGCCAGTCTCAAAATGTACACATTGTATGATTTCAACAGCCAAAAAGACATAGCTAAACCAAGTTAAGAGTCCATCAAGAGGTGACTGGATAAAGAAAATGTGGTACATACACAAAATGGAATACTATTCAGCCATAAAAAAGAATGAAATTCTGTCATTTGCAACAACATGGATGGAACTGAAGGACATTATGTTAAGTGAAATAAGCCAGGCACAGAAAAACAAATATTGCATGGTCTCCCCCATACATGGGAGCTGAAAAATAAATGATCTTGACTGTCGAATGATGGCTACCAGAGGTTGGGAAGAACAGTGAATGGGGAGGCAGAGGATAAAGAGGGTGGTCAATGGGTACAAAAATACAGTTAGATAAAGAGAGTAAGATTTAGTGTTTGGAGCACAAGTTTGGTTAGTTAGCTTGGTAGCTCAATAGGGTGACTATAGTTAAGAATAATTTATTGTGTATTTCAAAATAACTAGATGAGCAAAATTGGAATGTTCCTAATACAAAGAAATAATATCCCAATTACGTGGAGAGAAATATCCCAATTACAGTGATTTGAGCATTACACATTGTATGCTTTATTTTTTTCTTTTTTGTTTTGAGATAAGGTGTCACTCTGTTGCCCAGGCTGGAGTGCAGTGGCGTGATCTTGGCTCACTGAGAACTCTGCCTCCTGAGCTCAAGTGATCCTCCCACTTCAGCCTCCAGAGGAGCTGGTACTACAGGTGTGCACCACCACACATAGCCAATTTTCGTATTATTTGTAGAGACAGGGTTTTGCTGTGTTGCCCAGGCTGGTACTGAAATCCTGGGCTCGAGAGACCCAATCAGCTAGGGTTCCCAAAGTGCTGGGATTACAGGCATGAGCCACCATGCCCAGGCTACACACTGTATGCTTGTATCAAAATTTGATATGTAGCCCATAAATATGTACATCTATTAGTCATAAAAATTAAAAATAAATTAGTACTGAAATTATTGAAAAGAAAATAAGACAACTACAGTGACAAGAAAACAGATCATTGATTGTCAGAGGTGAAGGAAGGCATAACTACAAAAGGAAAGCACAGAGGTGTTTTTTGAGGTGATGTAACATCTATATCCTAATTGTGGTAGTCGTTACCCAAATCAATATATATATTACAATTCATTAGATCTGTATGTTAAACAAAAAGGTTCTTATTGTACAATCATTTAAAAAATAAAAATTTAAAATATATATTCTGTGTAGCTGTACATTTCCTATGTACATTTTCTTTTTAAATTTTCTGTTTTTAATTTTTGTGGCTCCATGGAAATATGGGGCACATGAGATATTTTGATACATGCAAGCAATGCAAAATAATCAAACAGTATGGAATACTTCACAAATTTGTGTTATCCCTGTGCAAGGGCCATGCTCATCTTCTCTGCACCATTCCAATTTTGGTATGTGTTGCTGAAGTGAGCATGCATGCCCATTTTATTTTAGATGATATACTCTGAATCACTGTAACTTATTGTAATTGCAAGAATAACTGGTAGGCCCAATGAAATTTCTTTATATGGTATTTCCCCCTTTACCTTCAAACTAAATACTTTGAATACTTTTTCTAAATTTATTTAGTCTGCCATCCATATTTAGTAGCTTTATCTTGACATTTTGTACTGTATTTTATATAAAATACAAGTGCAACTTTTACTTAGGGAAGTGTCCTTCCCAAGAGCTCTTTTTTTTTGAGACGGAGTTTCGCTCTTGTTACCCAGGCTGGAGTGCAATGGCGCCATCTCGGCTCACCGCAACCTCCGCCTCCTGGGTTCAGGCAATTCTCCTGCCTCAGCCTCCTGAGTAGCTGGGATTACAGGCACGCGCCACCATGCCCAGCTAATTTTTTGTATTTTAGTAGAGACGGGGTTTCACCGTGTTGACCAGGATGGTCTCGATCTCTTGACCTCGTGATCCACCCGCCTCGGCCTCCCAAAGTGCTGTGATTACAGGCTTGAGCCACCGCGCTCGGCCCCAAGAGCTCTTTTAAGATACTGCCTAAGACTCTTCTCAGTTCACCTCAGATCATTCTACCAGCTTGTCATATTCACTTTTTCCTCTTTATTCTGTTCTTCAGTATTTGTCGACTAGAAAGCAATCATGGTTCACATAATAAAATAAATGCAGAGTCACTCACCCTGTAGAGTTTCCATGGTGGATGCCACTGGGGTTTTGGCATTGTAGGAGCTTTTTTAGCTATCAGTGCAGAATTCTTGGTATTGCCAGTCTCCATGACAATCTAGACATAAATGAGACTACATTATTATTATTAAAGACATCATACCTAAGGCTTCATGATATCAATTCAGAAATGGAAACTGAAAGAGAAAACTTACAAAAGTTTTTTCCATAAATGAAGAAGTAAAATTTTCTGCATGCTAATTTAAAAAAGCAATTATAAAACCACAGAGAGGCAGAACATTAGACTTAAGAGCACAAATCACTGTATGGGTTCAAAACCCAGCTCCGCCCATTACTAGCTGATTGACACTGGGTAGTAATTATGTAACCTCTATGTGTCTCACTTGTAAAATGGGAATAGTGCCTATTTCATAGGGTTACTATGAAGAGTAGTAAATGCTCCATGTAAGCTACTATTATTAAAGTTATTTTAAGTGTATTAATGCCATTGCCTTTCACTGTCATATTTTAACACTATTATTTATCTTCTAATACTTAAATAATATTTTAAAAGGTATGCTACCTAATATACCTTCTATTGTCAGCAGCCATCTAGTCACCTGAAAAATATTTACCCATAAAGTTCCCGCCCTCGAGAAGCTTAAATTATACCCTCATAATTTAAGGGCAGAGAGCCTGGACAGAAAATGTGTTCTGAATGAAGATAAAGGAAGAAATGAGATGTGGAGGCTACACATTCACTCCTTGCATAAAGTCAAATCAATTGCATAATGAGCTGAGCAGTAAAGCCAGCACTTATTTCAAGTGGCAGCACAATAAAATACACTGCAGATAAATAAATCAGTAAAATAACTGTAGAAAATAATTCTATTACTACTTTTACCACACTGAGCAGTTGCCACTACTTACAAACCAATAAACTTATTTCTAAATGCTCATTTATAAGACCAGTTGTATAACCAATGAATAGCAAAACAGTAACAGCACTGTAAAACCAGTTTTACAGTGTATAATCGTATAGCCAACTTAGTTTTAACAAAAAACTAAAACTTCATATATAATACATACTAACACAAGTTTCAAAAAACACTCCTTGCATTTTTAATAGAGGACAATAAATACCAACATCATATTATCTTTATCAAAATATATATATAATGCACAATGTAACAGAATTAAATTCTAAAAAATATATTAATTTACTACTAACTTGAGTTTTAGGGCTATGAAATATGAATGACTAGCTCACGCTGCTATTTATCTTAATAATTCCAAAGAAGTGTTTATTTCTTTAGTATTTAAGACTTTTGATTACAGGGAAATAAGGCAACGTGTTCTGAAAGTTAGAAACCTGCTATTTGAGGCAGAAAAACTTACTGAATTCATCGTTGTAGGCTGTGGACGGTCAGCAGTCCCAGGATGTCGGTATTCACTTCCACTAGGTGCAGTACGATTTGCATCAGCCCTGAGGCAAAAGAAATTACATAAAGTAATTAATGCCTCCAGTCATATATTCTGCAAACCAACCCTTTATTTTAAACTTTTCTTAGTCCTGATAAAGGAAAATGTCATATAATAAAGAAATTTTTTAAAAAAACATGAACAGTGAAATATGCTTTTAAGATCTTTGTAATTATAGTATTTCATACTTGGCCTGAGAAGGTAATGCCACCGCTAAGGACTGTGCAGCTGATTCACTTGGCATTCTCTGGATCTTAGTATCTGCTGTCAAAGCCACCCCTATTAAAATGAAAAATCAATTTCTTTCAGTAGCTTTGTTTTCATTTACATACATTTAAAATAAAATGACGAAGGAAAACAAACACCAAATGTTTATCTCCAGGCAGTGATATAAAATTTTGGTTAAATTTTACTCATCTTTGTTTTTAATTTCTACAATAAATATTGCCTAATAACACATAACTCAAATTTGATTTCATCACAACCAACCTGGTATTAAAGCAGCCCAGAATAGTAAAGTTAATTTCCATTATATTCGGATATTGGTTTCAAAAGTCAATATTAAGCAGTTCCTCAAATACTAACATAATGTTTCCAAGAGTGGATGTAACTTACTACACCCAATTTTCCTGTACTTTCTGTATATACTAAGTCTTTTGTCCTCTACCCTGTTATATTAGCCCCTCCATTTGAGAGCCAATGCCTTAATACAGACATAGGACATGTTTCTAACATACTGCTTCTAACATTTCCATCATTTTTATAAGCTTAGTGATATTTACATGTCTGCCTAAACCACCAGATAATAAATTTGTCTAGGCCTGCAATAGTTTTACTGTCTTTGAATTCCTAGCACAGTGCCTGAAAAATTACATACTTAAGAATCTTTGCTGATGAAAGCCCATGAGTATTCATTACCACCTACAAAGCTATGCAAGGATGCTTGGCTATTGAGCTTATCTTGCATTTTATACGCAACGAGAATCTCATTATTGGCTCATTAGTGAAAATATGTGTGACATTTTAAAGACATTTTCAATATACAACAGCTCACTAACCAGGTCCTGGTGGGTATGGATGTGTACCTGCCACAAAGTACTCAACTTCTTGTCCTAGAAAAAAAAAAAAAAAAAAAAAAAAAAATCAACAGTACTAAATTTATCTCATATAAAAGTCACCATCTCTTTAAATGTATCAAATAATATTAAATTATCAACCAGATCTATCAAATTTTCTCAACTTAAGTCAAGCCTCAGCAATAAGGGAAGTTGATCACTTTTGCTCTGACCTCTGTAAAACATGTCCTTGCCCATTTGCTGTACAGCAATGGTGTACAAAGAAGCCCTCCTATCAAATGACAACCCACTCTGGTATTTCTTCCAAGCTAATGGTTTCCTGTGGAATCCTGAATTCTCTTTATTATGATTTCAGTATTTAATTTCATCTTTCTGAATTACAGACAAGATACATGGCATCCCCATAGGTTAAGAATATTCTCCAACTTTTTCCCTTAGTCTCCACTGTGACTTTTTCCACATTCTAAGACTCTCTGCCAACATTATTTTGCTCTAAGAAAAAAGTCATCAACCAATGTCTCAGTATTCCCATGAGGATCAAAACTTCCATTATAATACTGGTACAGCTGTTAAATACTATATGATCACAATAAGTCCTGCCAGGAGGGGCATAAATAACCCATTTTATTTTTCTATTTTTAAAATTCACATATAAGTCCTGACATTTCTGATAATACCATACTCACCTTGATTGGCAGGGTACTGTTTATGACCATATGAATCTGTTGCATTCTGAGGACCCTTCTCTTTAAGATTTTCTTTTGAAGTAGGCATATGCAACACAGGACCATACTCATTACGAAGCTTGATTGCCATTTTTCGTTTGTGACTATTTAGAAATCATAAACATAAGAACATATCCATAAATACTTTAAAACAAATACCGGGATAGTTTAGTTTGCCAAATCATGTAGAAAAAGTTTCTATTAAGATTTTAAGTAGTATTTAAAAGATTCAAAAATTTCCAAGTTCATTTTCCCACCATTATCTGTTTTCTTTTGCTCACATTCCACCACACAACATTCATTAAACCTAATATTTTAGTTCGTTACCAAAGAAATACAAAACCTTTTATGATAAATTATCAAGGGTCTGATTGAAAGATATATAGAAACTAACATATCCCTTAAGAAACCTCAAAATCAATATACTTTCCTTCAATATATAAATATAGTAAAAACTTTATAGCAACCTTTATATGTATCTAAACAGGTTAGTCAAAACTAATCAAAGTCGTTAATTGGTTCAGTATTTTAGAAAGAAATGCACTTATATTACTTTTAAAAATAGTCTACTTTATAAATATAAATGCTTGTTTGAGGAATTCAAAGGGTAAAGGACAAAGAAGGAACACTGCACATAATGCAATCCCAGACTAGAGCTGGATATGTAGAATCAAAAATATGCCACCACTCAAAAATCTTTATTATACTAACGAGAAAAGATGGGAGTAGAGGTACTGGCCAGGTACAATTTCAGCTCAGCAAGCCTCTGAGAGCAGCGGGAAGCTGAAAGCACATACAAAGTGATTTATTATAAAATAAACCTAAAAGGGGCTCGCTTAATCACTGGGTATTTGTAAAATGCAATTAATTAATGGAACACTTACTGTAAAAGGCCAAAAAAAAGTTAAATCAGCTTAAATTATGCCAAAATACCACTCATTATTGAATAATTAGGCCATGACTATTACTAACTTATCTTTAAAGGTCTCCCTCTCCCTGTTCTCTTCCCCCAGTATTAAAATGTTAAATATTTCAGCAACTGAAAAAAAAAAAAAAACTATACCTACCTCTCTTCATCTAAAGGCACAGGTTTTCCGTTATCAGCTACAAACATGTCATGGGTCCTCTTCAATGACCTGAACACAAGTGTGTGTACAGAATGTTTCTGTACCTCCTAAAAAGAAAGAATGTAATTACACACCTACCTACAAATTAAACAAATCATAACATAACGTCAGATTGGTTATACACTTTACCTGTTTAAATATGTAAAAAGCTTTATACACTCATCATAGCTACTAGTTGCAAGCTACAAAAGTCAAGTTCAGAAAAAAGGAAGCTCCTCTTTGGCTAGAACCTCAGGTATAGCAACTGAGTGATGCCTGAGTTTAGTCATTTATTCAATAAATATTTATTGAGCTCGTACTGTGTGTCTGGCAGGTATTGCGCTAGAATCTCACAACAGAATGATAAAAAGGTGGTCATGGTCCCTGTGCTCAAGAGGAAACAGTAAAAAGTAAAATAATTCCACACTTTGATAAGCGCTATGAAGGCAACAAGCAAGGAGCTGAGTCAGAGTACGAAGGACTAAGTATAATTATAAAAGATTTCACTAAGATGATATTTAAGCCGAAAGGAAGTTAGCTTTGCACAAAATAGAGGTAAAAACGAACCAGGCTGACAGAAATGATATGTAAAAAGGTGTTCAGTTAACTGAAATAAAACAAGGAGCGCAGTACAGCTGCATACGGTGGGTGAGAAGGTGCTTTGTGGTTGCAAGGGTAAACAAGGTCCAGATTAGGTACAGTCTTTTAGACCATTACAGCAGCCTAATATTTTGTGTTCCAGCAACAGAGGGTCAGTAAAGGGTTTTAAGCAAGAAAGGTATGAACAACTTACGTTTTAAACAGAACTTATTGAACAAAATGTAAACAAGGAAACCAGTCCAGGTGAAAGATGCGGTTGGTCTGAATTAAGGTAGACTGCAGTGGTTACAGGGAAGAGTTGATGGAATCAATAAATATGTGGGGTAAGATGGAAAAGACCAGCTAACGGAGTGGCTGTTCAAGGCAGGAAAAGATGTAAAGAATGGCAAGATTTTCTGGGGATAGAGATGAAATAAGGGACGAACCTGAACGCAAGATAGAAAAGGCTGCCAGTCTTTTAGGGCACAGAATCACTCACACTGCCCCGAAGGCGGCGAGTATCAGTGGTCGAACACCAACAGACGCCCCGCCTCCAAGGACAGTGTCCAGCTCTCAAGAGTCAAACGGGGACTGAACGAATTATCTCAGGCTTCGCGCCCGCACTGAACTTCTGACTCGGGTTCTCATCTGGTTTCTCCCCCTTCCCCGAAAACCTGAAGAAGAGACCACCCGGCCTTGGCCAAACAGCTCCCCTCGTAGCCTCTTTTCTCTCCGGACTCCAAGCACTCTCAATCCCCCACGCCCACTGCCAAAGAAAAATAGTCCAGAGGCAAACGACTCTTGAGAGCACCAGTGTCACTTTACCTCGACCATGATGCCGCCGTGTATCCCACCTCCGGCAGCGACGAAACCCTAATCACTAACGCAGTACCCGCCGCCACAACTGTGCAGCACCTTCCGGAATTGGGCACCCAAGCGGCGGATGTGACGCAACTCTGCGCAAGCGCGCTTGTTTCCCCCGGCCGTCTGGGATCGGGAGGCGGATCTTCCTCCTCGGGACCGCCTCTAGGGCGGAGTCTCGAAGCTGAGGAGCGGAGACTCCTGGAACGGACTGGCTGGAGGGTTTCACTTGCCGCTCTGAGGAAACCTTACAATTTGCTTTCTGCCCTATCCTCAGCCTTAAATGTTTTGATTGGGGTTCTGGTTGTTCGTGCTATATTATCCGGAAGCTTAATGCTTTTTATTAAGTGAACCTCAGCGTCTGGAGAGCAAACTCCCGTGGGCTCTAAGTCACTTCCACTGCCTTGATCTCTTTGGAGGTCGCCGGCGTGGTTTGTCTCCTGGTTCCAGTCCTGGCAAGAAGCACTTGAACACTGTTGTAGTCTTAACGCCTGAAAACAATTTCGCTTAAACAGTCCAGTAAACACTTGTTGACCGAATGTTGCGGAATAGTTGTTTTAATTTGGAAATTTTTCATATGTAGATATGCAAAATAATTTTAACAGCTTAAAACCCCACATTTATTTTCTGCTAATAGGTTTTTTTTTTTTTAATTTCTCAAAACTGTGTAGCTCTTGGCCATTTCCTAGTTGTTTGCTAATTATTGGGCTTCAACAATGCCAGGATACAGCGTTTCAAAGCTGGTTGAAGAAAGGCACAATTGGAGACTTTAGCCATTTTTATTTTTACATATCCTTGTGCCAAGTGTTGATATTTTTGCTTTCTACCCTGGTAAAATCTGCGGTTTGTGATCAATCACACCCAATTATTTTTCTACGTAAAACGAAAAATTGATGGACTTGGGCATTTGCAAGCTTAAATAGACAAACATCTTACTGGCCCTGTTTCAGTTTAACTGATCCTGCCCCCAGAGCATACTACATATACTTTGAGAGAGTTAAAAAAAAAAAAAAAAAACCTAACAAAAGAATAGCAATGTAAATCAACAACCTCACTTGGAAATTCATTAAAAACATTAAGGTCATAGTGGTTGTTTTTTTTTTATTGAGATGGAGTTTCGCTCTTTTTTTTTCAGGCTGGAGTGCAATGGCATGATCTTGGCTCACTGCAACCTCCGCCTTGCAGGTTCAAGGGATTCTCCTGCCTCAGCTTCCCGAATAGCTGGGATTACATGTATGCACCACCACGCCTGGCTAATTTTTGTATTTTTAGTAGAGGCGGGGTTTCACCATGTTGGCCAGGCTGATCTTGACCTCCTGACCTCAGGTTATCTGCCCAGCTGGGTCTCCCGAAGTGCTGACATTAAAAACATGAGCCACCGCGCCTGGCCCTAAGGTCATGTTTTTACTTGAAGATGCAACATCTCTGAATTTGACTGTGAGTTTGGCTTAAGAATTGATTTTCTGTGAAAGTGGCAGTGATGGTATTTCCTTGCAAGAAAATACCATAATTTAAATATATACTTGAGGAAGTAAATAATATACTCACCTATGAATAATAACTATAGAAAATAACATGATTTGAAATGACAAACCATAGAAACCTAAGCAAGACTAATATCTATGGCAATATATTAATTATCTAGTTGGACCTATTAACTTTTTACATATTTAATCCTCCTGGATACGTTAATTTATAGGCCCAGACTCATAACAACATGGTAATGATTGAGGTAAATTGCCTCAAATTTGTTGCTTTTAAAACGCTGTCCTGAATTTATAAAATTATGTCATCCACTTGAAAGTTTACAATATTTTAGATAAATATAGAGCTCAAGTGACCCTATTATTTAGTTGAGGGATTCATGAATTATGTCTATTATAGGAAAATGTTGTATTTATATGGGAACACGTTTTATTTTCTGGAGAAAGGATTGTTAAGTTTCACTGGATTCCTGAAGGTCTCCAAGATACACACATCCCCTGGCTGACACCCCCAGCTGCCTTATTTGAACAGCAGGTGTCACTACTGTGCTTCATAAGGGCCCTCAGGGCTCTCCTTAAAGCAAACACGGCAAGTAATTTATTAATATAAATATTAGTATTATGTCTGTGTAAAACCAAGAATACAAATTTTAAGTAAAGTGTTCCTCCTTTAGTCAAGATATTTTAAACTCACCAATACAGAAAGTCTTTTTATTCTTCTTCAAATATCGTCCTTTGCTCTTGAGCAGTGATAAGCCATGAGTGTAAATTTGAGTGCCAATTTCAACAACTGTTAGTGATATTTTCATAGGAAGTGTTTTACGAATCTTATAATCATAAAATAATGAATATTATTATTTATTTTTCCTGTTTTTCTCAACTTAGAGTGTTAAATCTACAAGCTTTCAAGAACACTATATGCAATGTTCTTTAGAACTGTGTGGCTTAGTGTACCCATCCCTTAAATTTCATATTTGAAATTGTTCATTAATTCAAAAAAAGTAATGGTGGGAGTTAGCATTGTTTATTTGAAGTTGGGAGGTCAAAACCTGTGAAAAATGATACTGGAACATTTCTTCCAAAAGTTTGATATTTAATTGTTTAGCACAATCCTATGAATTTGCCTAAATACTAGGGTAGTGTTAACAGATACTTTCTCATAGCATAGTTGAAACAGAAGCTTCCGGACTACAGGGAACAGCGAAGGAGCTATTCATCCTGTTAATTCCTGGAAAGATTTTGGGAATAATAAAATTGTACTATCAGTTATAAACTGTCAGTTATAAATATCTTAACAAGGTATGTGTATGTGCATATGAGAGAGAGAGAGAGAGAGAGAGAGTTTTGCTTATCATAATTTCACCATTGTCTACTACATGAAGCTCCATTTCAAGTGTATTAGTTTGCTAGGGCTGATATAACAAAGTATCACAAACTGTATGGCTTAGACAACAAAGGTTTATTGTCTCACAGTTCTGGAAGCAAGAAGTTTGAAATAATGGTGTTGGCAAGGTTGGTTCCTCCTGAGGGCTCTGAGACAGAATGTATTCTATGCCTCTCCCCTAATTCCTGGTAGTTCTCTGGCAGTCTTTGCCACTTCTTGGCTTCTGCTGCATCACTCTCATGTCTGCCTTCATCTTTACCTTTCGTTCTCGCTTGCCTATGCCAAATTTCCCCTTCTTAAAGAACCTCAGTCATGTGGAATTAAAGGCCCACCCTACTCCAGTATGGCCTTATCTTAACTAATTCCATCTGAAAAGACTTTAAGTACTGGGGGTGAGGAATTCAAAATGTGAATTTGCCGGAGACAATTCAACCCACAACATCGTGCCACAAAACAAGTGACAATATTGAACATAATCATGACTTTTGTTGTTTACCTTTACAAATAAGAATTTGTACTTACAAACATTTACAACTGTTTTTATTTTACAGAAATATTTTTGGTGTTTATACTGCCACAGAAGAAATAGCAATGTCATGGTTCCAGCTTTCTTAGCTGAATGTTTGGTTGTAATACTTGTTCAATTATCTGTATTTCCCGGTAGACTTATGGGTGAATATGGCATGATGTTCACTATCACACACTTAGGATCTAATTGACTTGCAACTGGTAAGTTTTCAATATTTACTGAATGAATGAATATGTAAGCACTTAAATATGGGTGTAGGTGTCATTGAGACCTTAATTTTGTTTTTTTGTTTTTTTGAGATGGAGTCTGGCTCTGTTGGCCAGGCTGAAGTGCAGTGATGCCATCTTGGCTCACTGCAACCTTTGCCTCCTGGATTCAAATGATTCTCCTGCCTCAGTCTCCTGAGTAGCTGGGATTACAGGTGTGCACCACCACGCCCAGCTAACTACTTGTATTTTTAGTAGAGAAAGGTTTGGGCCGGGCGCGGTGGCTCAAGCCTGTAATCCCAGCACTTTGGGAGGCCGAGGCGGGTGGATCACGAGGTCAAGAGATCGAGACCATCCTGGTCAACATGGTGAAACCCCGTCTCTACT
>NW_016107566.1:2344104-2368111 GCF_001604975.1 Cebus imitator
TATATATTTTGATATGTTTTGCAATTGGGAAAATGTTTCCTATGGTATTTGTTACACCTGTATTTTGTATTTTTGTATGCACCTGTATTTTGTAATTTTGTATGTTTTGCAAATATTAAACCAGTTGTACTGGTAATGCAGTGTTTTACTTAAACCTGACAAATGTAAAAATAAGAAACAAAATGGTGTAGAGATGATACAAATGGCATAAAATGAACAAAGAAAATTATGCTATATAACAATAATGAAAAAAATATGATAAAATATGACTTAAAGATTTTTATAACATCATTGCACAGTACTGTACATACTGTATAGCCTACTCAACTTATGACCAAATCGTGTTACGGCCGGTCTTTCGGAACCAATCGTGGTCATAAGTCAAGCACTAGCTGTACATCTAAGTAAGTTAATGCTAAATTTTATGTAGTTTTCATAAAACTTAGCTACTTAGTTACAAAATACAATTTAGCTGTAGAAACATTTTCAGAAGTCAGTTTAGATAGCAGAAATACCACTTGACGTGAATAATCAAGAAGAGTAAGGATTTGATTGAATACTTTAGTATTATTATTAATTCATATTTATAGATCCCATTATATTTATATATTATAATGCTATTTAGACACTTGTAGACTTTCTTTTAGAAATATGCTACCAAAAGCCAATGTCATGTTCAGAGAGAAACATTAAAAATATTTTTGGCTAGGCGCGGTGGCTCACACCTGTAATCCCAGCACTTTGAGAGGCCGAGGTGGGTGGATCACCTGAGGCTGGGAGTTCGAGACCAGCCTGGCCAACATGGAGAAATCCTATCTCTACTAAAAATACAAAATTAGCCAGGCATGGTGGCACACGCTTGTAATCCCAGCCACTTGGGAGGCTGAGGCAGGAGAATTGCTTGAACCCGGGAGGTGGAGGTTGTGGTGAGCCAAGATCTCGCCATTGCATTCCAGTCTGGGCAACAAGAGCAAAACTCTGTCTCAAAAAAAAAAACAAAACCTTACTAGTTAGTCACAAAACAAGGATGCCCACCATCACCACTATTATCCACATTTATTTTTTATGAAAGTACTAGTCATTCTATTGGACTTAAAAAAAAAAAGAATTAAATTGTGTAAAATAGGCAATAGGAATGCAAATTTATCTTTATTTGCAAATAGTATGACTTTATACCTAAAAAATCAATTGAAAAAACTATTAGAAACAATAGGAAAATTCACTAAACAGTACAAAAATGTTATTAAAAATCAATAGTTTTCCTTTATATAGTTAAAAATATAGCAGTCAAAGGGATTTTTATTTAAAATTGCAATAAACTTTAAAATGTGCAAGACCTAGATGAAAAAAATTAAGAGACATTAAAATATGAATCAGGGACCTCCCTCCTCCTTAGTCCTATGGCCCCACTACTGCTGTTTCTGGACGGACTGCAAAAGCTCTTAGGGATGCTGGTCTGGCAGTCGGGTCTCTGAGTTGACAGGATTTCCTGAAATGCTGTGAAAACTTTGCATCCTGAATTCCATGCTGGAATCCTGGCTCATAATATTCCAAAAGGTAGTGCTGACATGGCCAGACCTGACTGTTGCCTGTAATCTCTATCCCTCTCTGAAGACAGGGCTTCTCCAAGTGTAACCGTTGAGAGGCTATTGGGCAAATCGATACTGGTCAAGTAACTTTACTGAGATATGCCACCAAAAACCACAATCCAGTGACAGGGTTGTGTCAGAGGACACTGCCTCATAAGGCAGTGTCCACAGAGAGGCAGAGCTCCGAGAGTAAGGACACCTTCTCGGAGATTAGACGCTGGTTAGCCTTGAAGGCGTTCACATTCACATATATGGCACAGTATGATGAAGCAATTTCAGATTACTTCAGGAAAAGTACAGTAAAGAAATATCTCAGATGCCTTGCAGTATGAAATGATCCCTCATCAGACTCCTGTGCAGCTATATACACTGAAGTTGAAGCTTCCCATCAGAATTCTAAAAGACACCCCTGGATTTAAAAACTCGTGTGATGCTTTGAATGCCTGGCAGCTGGGGAAGGAGCTCAAAGAGACGTTAGGCATTCCAGCTGCTGCCTTGTTCTAACATGTCAGCCCAGAAGATCCTGCTGTTGGAATTCCACTCAGTGAAAATGAGGCCAAAGTCTGCATGTATCATAAACAAAGTCAAAAGACAAATGAAAAATTTGGAAATATATGCAATGTGTGTGTTGGCCGCAGGGCTAGTTTTCTTAATATGAAAAGAGCTCTCACGAATCAACAGAAAAAATGAACAACCCAATAGACAAGGCACATGGAGAGGCAGTTCACAGAAAGACCATTGACATTGTGGCTGATATATAAACTAAAAAGATTCTCAGTGTGCTCATGATGAAAGAAATTTTAATCACAATAACAAGGTAACATTTCACCTAACAGGTTGGCAAAAAAAAATTAAAATTTGATTAGAACCAGTGTTGGCAAGGATGAGGGACAACCCAACTATTGATGAGAGCATAAATGGAGGCAATCATTTTCATAAGCAGCTTAGCAATAAACCAACAATTTTTTTTTGAGACAGGGTCTTACTCTGTTGCCCAGGCTGGAGTGCAGTGGACAACCTCCTGGGGTCAGGCAGATCCTCCTACCTCAGCCTCTCAAATAGCTGGAACTATAGGTGTGCACCATGCTGCCTGGCTAATTTCTGGATTTTTTTTTTTTTTTTTTTGTAGAGATGGGGATCTCACTATGTTGCCCAAGCTGGTCTCGAACTCCTGGGCTTAAATACTCTTCCTGCTTTGGCCTCCCAAAGTGCTGAAATTACAGGTGTGAGCCACCACTCCTGGCCCCAAAATTGTTTGCCTACCTTTTGTTACAATAGATTCACTTTCTAAAAATGGCCTTGGTATGTATATATGTGTGTTTGTGTGTGTGTGTGAGTGTGTATCTGTATATCTGCATGAATGTGTGTATGTATTTATGTAATCTTCATAGAAGGATGCAAAGATCTATATACACAGGTGTTCATTTTGCTAAGGTAGGAAATCAATACAAGAGAACAAATATCTTTGTGCATAACAGGAAGAAACTATTTATCACAGTAGGTAAGGGAATAGAGTCGGAACGCCGTGATTCCACTCCTTCTCTGCAAGTTTTCGGCAGTATCACATTGGGCAACTTTCTTCTTTATGTGCTTCAATTCTCCCATTCATAAAATGGGAATAGTAGTACTACTCTACCTCATAGAGTTATTGTAAGAATTAAGTGTAATATACAAGTAACACTGACTGGCACAGAATTACTTGATCCGTAAGTGTTAGTTATATGACAACAATTATCTCATTTGTTATAAAAGGGGAGAAAGTTGCATAAATGTAAGCTAGAAGTCAGAGGTCAACTCTCCTACACAGGGAGCTTCTATTTTCATCCTAATCTAAACCTAAAGTGGGTCTCAATTTTCCCCACAAAGAAATTTAGTATACAAAATATTAGCGAATATATTAGTCTGTTCTCATACTGCTAATAAATACTTACCTGAGACTGGGTAATTTATAAAGGGAAGAAATTTAATTGACTCACAGTTCCACAGACCTGGGAAGACCTCAAGAAACTTACAATCATGGCAAAAGGAGAAGCAAACACGTTCTTCTTAACATGGTGGCAGGAAGAAGTGCAGAACGAAACAGCAAAATCCCTTTATGAAACCATTCAATCTCATAGGAACTCACTATCAAAGACCATGAAGATAACTGCATCCATCGTTCAATTACCTCCCAACCAGGTCCCTCCCATGACACATGAGAATTATGGGAACTAGAATTCAAGGTGAGATTTGGTTGGGGACACAGCAAACCATGTCAGCAAAGTAGATTGAAATATTCAGCAAATTACAAAGGATTGAAGGGAGATCCTTGGCAGAATAGCATACTTTCAACCTGCCTCTTTTTCTTAGTTTGTCCTTAACTCCTTATTATGTGAAGAGGTTGGAGATTTCTCTGTCCAGGTCTCCCTCTTCCCTAACATTGTACCCACTTTTCTAGAAGCCAGCCTTTCTGGCTTTCTTTGATTTATATCTAGGTTCAATATTTTTTTTTCAAATACATGTTTGTGTTTCCTTTTTAAATATATACACATATACATATATTTTTCCCCATTTTTATCTATAGCACTCATGCTTTCCCATCAAACTGTAACTTTTTATAAAAGTTTCATTAAAACTTTGTCCAATCCTGTGCACATTTTACAGAAAAAATTGTTAATCTAATTCAAGAAATACTTATTAGTTATTAAATTGTGAAAGATTTTTGAAATTTTTGAAATGCATGTTACTGACATGCACCAAAATAAAAGTTCCCATTTTCTCTAGAGTTTCGCCAGCCTGGGCAACATGGTGAAATCCTATCTCTACAAAAAAATACAAATATATATGGAGAGAGAGACAGAGACAGAGAGAGAGAGACAGGGAGAGAGGGAGAGTCTTGCTCTTTCACCCAGGCTGGTGTATAGTGGTGCAATCTCAAGCCCACGGCAGCCTTAACCTCCCAGGCTCAAGCAATCCTCCTACCTCTCGACCTCCTGAGTAGCCTGAGTGGCTGAGACTACAGGTGTGTGCCACTATGTCCAGATAATTTTTGTATTTTTTGTAGAGATAGGGTTTCACCATGTTGCCCAGGCTGGTCTCAAACTTCTGGGCCCAAGCAATCCACCAGCCTTGGCCTCCTGAAGTTCCAGAATTACAGTTGTGAGTCACTGCACCTAGCCCATATACTTCATATATGAAAACTTTTAGTGATCGATTACATTATTTGAATATAAAGCTTCTCTTTCTAACATGAAATTTATGCTTAAAAATAAGACAGCCAGTTTGATTCCTAAAAATTTGATCTCAATTTTCTCAACAAATGCCAAGAATCATCTCAGTCAAAGTTAACGAAAGATAAAATGAGTACTATAGAAAGGACATCAGGTGTCTCACAGATTTGTCTGTGAAGAATCAAATTATTACATTTGGAAATTTTGGTTACCTCTGTTGCTGCAGTTGGTAGGAGTTATCCCTAAAATGCTGCCATAAATATAACATCAGGCCAACTGACCCAATTCTCTGCTGCTCTCCTGCTCCTCCTCTTCCTCCTCTTCCTCCTCCTCCTCCAGCAAATATCAAATTGGGAGAGACAATCTGGTAGGTTTAGCTTGAGTAAGGGGTCTGTCTGCCCCTAGCTTGGTCACCTGTGGTTAGAGGGTCAGGGTGTTGTTGGACTGACAGGACCACTGGAGCTTCACCCCTCCATTTTAGGGGTCATTCCAGGAGAAGGGAGCAGCGCTCCCAGAGGTGTTTATTTCACCATTCATGGTTGTAGGTCCTAATGTGACAAAAGAAGAAGAGCATCTCTATCTTTTCCCAGTTCTTGTGATCTCCATCCGGTTGGAGGAGAAAATGTCCTATCATCTCTTAGCCTCTATGTCAGCTCCCACAAGAAAAGGAAACTGACATCTAAGCCAGCAGAGGGAGACATTCCGCAAGAGATGGCATCATCTCCTATTCCTTCCCCACCATATGCTTTCCCAGTGAAGATGACTAACAAATTGCAGGTGTCACCACCGCACTGGTCTCAGACTTGCCCCAAGAGCTCTGGTGAGCCTGGCCTCCAACTCTTCAGTGTTAATTTTCCTTTGGACAGTGGTTCTCAAACTGTTGTTCAAGGTAACACACATACACACAAAGTACATTACAGAGACTGACAACTTATTACACTACCTCAAAACCCATGCCTATTTAGACAAAGAACCAGTATTCCTTTTAGTGATTCACTCATTTATACATTCATACATTTGCTCAACCGATATTCATTATCTCCTATGTGTCAGGTGCATGATATAAACCATACAGTCATTCAAACCATGTTTCAAGTCTAAAAGCCCTCTTCCTTTTAAGTTCCTTTCCCCCTGAAGGAAGTAGGTCCTTAAGTTACTGGTCCCAAAGCCTCACCTCCCCCCATCTCAGGCTCAGCACAAATTATTGTAACTAGTTTTAATTTTCTGTCTTTCCTTCTAGACTTACAGCTTTGCCAAAGTATCCCTTGCCCCTAGTATGCTGCCTGACAGAAAGTAGATGCTCTGTAAATACTTGTCAAACCCAAATTGCCTTGTGCTATAGAGACTGGGCCCAAAATGTGTTGTAAAAGTATCAACAAGTGTATTGATAATTGGTACCAGCAAGGCTTTGCCCTTCGAGCCAGAGAGCTGCTGGGCAGGACAGACTATCTGTTTTCCCTGTCACTGATTTACTGCCCTTGACTTATGTAACGACATCAGCTAATATGAAGAACACTGCACTATTGACCTCAAAATCACAGAACAAATAGTCCTCCCTTTCCCCTCCACCAATGGCATCAACATTCTAAAAAATTAAGCATCTTAGAAAGTGGTGTCTCTGCAAATATATTTCTTCCCTGAAAACATGGTCATCTACTTTGTAATATTAGGCAATTTAAAGTGTTAGTATAACTGTACATAACTCTACAGAAAAAAAGATGTATCTAACAAGAACTAGAATTAAAGAAACTCATTGTCACTGCATTGCACATGCCTTACACAGACATGAATACCTATACCGACATATGAGTAAAAATATAGTGAAAATAAGGGCTAAGAGTGAGTGTGTCAGCCTGATATATTATAGTCCCAAGATGATGGACTGGCAAAAAACTCTGAAGGAACAAACAAACAAAAAGAAGGTACCAGTAAATTTTTATCATGTTTATATCCTGTTGGGCAATATGGTGTAATGGGCACAAGAGTATGGACTGTAGAGTCAGACAGACATGGGTCAAGTCCTCATATCAGCCCCTACCACCTATACACTCCAGGGTTACTTTTTTTTTTTTTTTTTTTTTTGAGCGGAGTTTCACTCTTGTTACCCAGGCTGGAGTGCAATGGCGCGATCTCGGCTCACCGCAACCTCCGCCTCCTGGGTTCAGGCAATTCTCCTGCCTCAGCCTCCTGAGTAGCTGGGATTACAGGCACGCGCCACCATGCCCAGCTAATGTTTTTGTATTTTTAGTAGAGACGGGGTTTCACCATGTTGACCAGGATGGTCTCGATCTCTTGACCTCGTGATCCACCTGCCTCGGCCTCCCAAAGTGCTGGGATTACAGGCTTGAGCCACCGCGCCCGGCCAGCTAATGTTTTTGTATTTTTAGTAGAGACGGGGTTTCACCATGTTGACCAGGATGGTCTCGATCTCTTGACCTCGTGATCCACCTGCCTCGGCCTCCCAAAGTGCTGGGATTACAGGCTTGAGCCACCGCGCCCGGCCTCCAGGGTTACTTATTTAAACTCTCTGAACCTGTCTCATCATCTGTAGAACTTAGTGGTTTCAAGAATTAAATACAATAAATGATTACCATAGTTTGGCATCTGAGACATGTACCAATGACGGCTAGTTCATTCATTCACCCTATAATTATGTCTTGAAAGCCTACTACTGTGTCTATCTTGCTCACAAATGCATTCCCAGTCCCTACCACACTACCTGTCTCTGAGGAGACTCTATTTGTAAGTTGAATATTCTTGTAAGATACAAGAACTATTTGTAAGATGAATGTTAAATCTGTGCTGTTACAGTGTATGCATGCTAGTTTTCTTCCATCCTCCTTCTAACCGTGGAAAGAATGCCAGTCACAGTAGAACAAAGTAGGAAAGTAAAGGAACCTTCACTTTTAGTGTTGAACAAGAGCCTATTGTACACTAGAAAAAAACTTTACAAATTTACAGACTTCTGAAAGTTAAATGATTATTCTATTGTTAGTTGATCAAGCATCAGTCATTGAAAATGTACTAATATGTTACCTCAAAAGAAAAAAATTTGTTATAGTTTTCTTAACAGATAATTCTTTTTAATTCAGCAAGAATCTGTACATCACTAAAATAAAATCCTGTCCAGATTACTAAAATAAACTTTATCAGTTATATTTTCATGAGAAATATTACTGAATATATTTTGATCAATATTCACATACATATTTGCTTTTTCTGTCAGATCATCTATCCTTCTAAGAAACATTAAAACTAAGGAAAAAAAAATTATAATATTTACTTGGTGCTACTAAATGGAACACAAATTTGGAAAGACTCAAGTGAATATTTTTCTTAATTTGAACTGAATACTTTATAAAGCTAAGTTAAAAGAATTTGGGAGGACAACCTATGCTACCAAGATAAGAATTTGTTTCTATGAATCTGAGTTAAAAGAATTTGGGAATGCAGTCTCTGATACCTACAGAAGAAAGAAATGTAGTATGTCTCACAGCACTCTTCTTCTTTTTATTTTGAAACATAATAATCTACTATTTTTTATTGACCAGTAAAATCTTCTAATACATTTTTATTAAATTATACTTTAAGTTCTGAGATACATGTGCAGAACGTGCAGATTTCTTACATAGGTATACATGTGCCATGGTGGTTTGCTGCCCCTATCAGCCCATCACCTACATTGGGTATTTTTCCTGTTTCTCCCCTTGCCCCTGATCCTCTGACAGGTCCAGAGTGTGATGTTCCCCTCCCTGTGCCCATATGTTCTCATGATTCAACTCCCACTTGTGAGTGGTGTTTTTGGTTTTCTGTTCCTGTGTTCGTTTGCTGAGAATGATGGTTTCCAGCTTCATACATGTCCCTGCAAAGGACATAAACTTATGCTTTTTATGGCTGCATAGTATTCCATAGTGTATATGTGCCACATTTTCTTTAATCAATCTATCATTCACAGGCATTTGGGTTGGTTCCACGACTCTGTTTCAAAGCATTGTTTAAATAACCTGCTGATCCAAACCCTGATAACTTGCTATCTTTTTAATAAAATAATTTATAAATTTAATGAGAATGTTTCACTTTCAAAACAAAAAAACAAAAAATGCTTTGAATCAATGCACTAACTGGGATTTGGATTACTGACTAGTGTTCCTATTGATTCTTGTGAAGTTATTAATCCTGATTGCAACAAAGAAGTGAACAGACAAGAGAGATGGATTTGGTGGTTTATGAGAAATTAGGAAAATGGGCCTCATTTACTCTGTGAGCTCACTAATTGAAATAGATGTATGAAGACTTCACCAATGTTAAAATAAATATAATCTAAACTATATAATAATAAAATAGAATGCTAAACATGTATTTAATCATTACCAGAATTTTGATGCAGAAATCTATAATTTATGATCTTAATAACGTTTAGAATTTGTTAAACATTTTACCTTATGTGAATTAAGGACAAAATATAAAAGCTGTTCAGAGCATGAAAAAAAGAGCCTTTCTGTTGTTTGTCTTTCATAGAATAGGATATGAATTTGTTATTTTGATTAATTTCTAAGACAAAAGACAAACACATTATGATATAACTTTACTCTGGATTTTAATGGTCCCTTTTGAAATAGAATTACATGATTGTCTCAAAACATGAGCGTTTATGGTGTCTCATTAATGAATCACGATTTTAGTGGTTGTCTCCTGAGTGGGTCAAATTTACTGTGCTTAGATTTTTTTTCTCACATAATCTTTATGAGCTTGTGTAGTTTCCACATTAATTTACCAGAAATAAGATACACATCTCTTTTAGGAATACCCTAACTTCCCATCATTTTGTCCAATTAAATGAAGAAATTTAATGTTTCTAAACTAGACTAACAGAGAATACTAGTTGTATGACAAGTAAATAAGTTTTGCTGGGAAGATGTTGCTTAAGTGATAATATGGTTCAGCCAACAAGTGAACCCAAAGTTAAATATTAACTAAGAGAAGGTAACCATTTCTGAAGTCATTCCTAGCAGAGGACCCAGATATATATAGGATTGAAGATCTTTCAGTTAAGTCTACATGCAAAGGATGGTTTCTTGGAGCTTCCACAAATTTGAAACCATGAAACATCTATTATTGCTACTATTGTGTGTTGTTCTAGTTAAGTCCCAAGGTGGCAACGACAATAAGGAGGTGAATTTTTTAAGCATTATTTTTACTAATATTATTAATTAAGATGTAATATGATCCTATTATATGAATAGTTATTTAAATGAAATTAGCATTGCTTATAGTTATAAAATTGAATTACTAACCTCTGACTTACTGTATTTAAAGAATGTTTCATAGTATTTCTTATATAAAAAAGTAATTTCTTGTTTTCTGGTTTATCACCTTATTTTCTCAAGATGAAGATGGCTTAGCTAATGTAAGCTGTGTTTTTCTCACTTGCTATCCTGAGTACTGTGATTTTCATTTACTTCTAGCAATACAGGACTATAATTAAGAGAACATCTGAAAATCTCAAATTATCAAATAATAAAAAAGGAGTATTTAAAAAAAAACTGGTAGTAGGTAGATTGTTCTTTGGTGAAGGAAGGTAATATATTGTTACTGAGATTCCCATTTATAAAAACTATAAGCTTAAAAGCAAAATACGTCAAGTGTAATAATAGAAAATGAAATACTTCTTTTTTCAGATGAAAATTTTAAATTAGAGGTAGTGTGTATTTTTATTATTAATAACATGTTAGGAAACATGGTTCAGTCTAGTTTATATATTTGTAGAACAGTTTGTCCTCAACTATTATTTTTGATGACTTAATGATATTAATTTGCTGTTACTAAAAATGCAAAAATGCATTTAGGACAATGAATATGTAAGAAATTTAAATTTTATCATCAAATGTATCACGGCCAAATTTCTTACATATAGCATAGTATTATTAAACTAGAAATAAGAATACACAATAATATTTAGATGAAATGATTCATTTTGGATCATTGTTGAGTTTAAAGGGAACTTAAATGTTCTAAATATCAGACTCTGCATGTAAGAACATATGGTAAATCTGGTTGTATGTGTAAAAAGATATGGTCAATCTGGTTGAGTCTGGCTAATCATATTAGATTAAAAAATGTAAAGAATCTGTAAGACTAAATTTTTGTAAAGTACTCTGTTTACCAACTAGTCCTCACAGAGATAGTTTCGTAGTTTATGCTCCAGAATGGATTTTGACTATTCAACAAGTGGCCTTCATATTTTCTTTAAGTATATAATTTTTCAAAATACTTTTTAATATTTCCTTTTCCTAGTAAAGCCAGACCATCCATGCTACCTCTCTAGTGGCACTCTGACATAAAAAGAAAATAGTTTTCTCTTGTTATAATTTTATTCGTAATAAATAGATGAATCACAATTCTTAAAATTTGTTTTAGAGAGGATAAATTCTGACTAGGACCATGCCTTCAATGTGAAATATGCCTATATCCTCCAAATCTTTACGTATTAAGGATGTATATAGTCAAGTGCTTAAACAGGAAAATCTGGAACCAACATGGCTGGGTTTTAATCCTAGCACCATCCTACTAAATGTTAAATAATATTATAACCTACTGAATAAATGACAATACAGTTCCAAATAGAATTTTTCTGATGACTTTTAGACTCACAAAATTGTAAGAGAGCTCAGTTGTTGCTCCATTGTTCCAAATCATGTCATTTGTTAATTTGTAATTAAGCTCCAAAGGATGTAACTACTGACCAAAAAAATAAGAATGTAGTTAATCCAAATCAAAACTTTCCTATTGCAATGGGTAGTTTCTGCTTTATTATCATTTAATATAATATTTTTAATTAGCAAGTAATTTTAATTATAATACACAAGCCTTGAGAATTATTTTAAATATAAGAAAATCATGGTGTTTGATAAAGAAATCATGTAGGTAATTTCAAGAGAATGGTTTAATTAATAATTTTGTTGATAAAAGATTAGGCTAAAAGTGAAATTAGCAGTGGAGAGGCCACTCAAACTGTAGTACTTGTTATGTGTGATTCTAATAAAAATAATAATGAACACTTATTATTGCCAAGTACTGTTCTGAGACTACCATACACAATAAGTTATTTAATCCTTACAGTAACTTTATAAGGCAAATACAAACTATTATTATGCTTATTTTACATTTGAGGAAACTGGAGCACAGATAAAGCAACTTGCCCAAGGTCCCATAGCTAGTAAGAGGTAGGATCAAGACTTGCAAGCAGCCTAGCTCAGAGTATCTTATGAGGGTCAGATATTGTCTTATTAGAAATAAATTCTAAGTATCATTAACCTTTGATAAGTATTTAATGTCTCTTAAATATGTTTGTATAGGAGTCTAATCATCAATTCATAAAAATTGAAAGTAGGGAAGTGATTAACAATAATGATAGGAATCTAATAATCCAAGTGGCTTGAGAATATTCATTCTTCTCGACAGTATAGATTCCTTACAATTTTGTGTGTTCCACTGTATATTGTAAGAATATGAAGTCATTACTATTCATAATCTGATACAGCTTTGTCCTAAGGCTTCTCTTTAAAAACTACACTGCATCATAGCTTTTTGTGCAGTTGGTCTTTCTACTGTTACTGAACAGTAAGCAATCTACAGATTCACCATCACCAACCAGCCAGTTGATGCATCTTAAGCAAATCATCAAGCTTGTGATAACCTAAATTATAAAATAAGGTTGTTAGAATAGTTACATTCCAAATCTTCTATAACACTCTGCATTGTATTTCTTCCTGGTTCCTTGTAGGGCCTCTTGGGTGTCCGTGGTCATCGACCGCTTGACAAGAAGAGAGAAGAGGCTCCCAGCCTGAGGCCTGCCCCACCTCCCATCAGTGGGGGTGGCTATCGGGCTCGTCCAGCCAAACCAGATTCCCCTCAAAAGAAAGTAGAGAGAAAAGCCCCTGATGCTGGAGGCTGTATTCACGCTGACCCAGACCTGGTGGGTGCACTGATGTTTCTTGTAGTGGTGGTTCTTTCATGCAGAGAAAACCTGCATTCATGGTGGTCCCTAATGTTTCACTGACCTGCATTCCCATCTTTGTTATTTTATTTTGTAAATAAAATTCAAAACATAAACATATTGGGCATCTGGTTTAGGCTTCCTTTCTTGTTTTCTTCGGTCTGGGCCCAAAATTACAAATTAAGATATGTGGGTGGTACCTTTCCTTTTGTATTTTGCCCACTGCCTTTGTTCAATTGGTAAAATTTTCATAGCCCAATTCTTCTGGGGTAAGGAATATTGTAAATCTCCATAAGAGTATGATGATGACTTTTGAATTTCTGGTGTTTCAGAAAATCAAATAATAAGTTTTTATGTTGACTAATCATATCCCTGAATTTTCCTATGTGCTATTTTAACAAATGTCGATGACCCAAATCGTTCATCTAATGCCTGCTATTTTCTTTGTTTTTAGGGGGTGTTGTGTCCTACAGGGTGTCATTTGCAAGACGCTTTGCTACAACAGGAAAAACCAATCAGAAATAGTGTTGATGAGTTAAATAACAATGTGGAAGCTGTTTCCCAGACTTCTTCTTCTACCTTTCAGTACATGCATTTGCTAAAAGATATGTGGCAAAAGAGGCAGAAGCAAGTAAAAGGTAGATATCCTTGTGCTTTCCATTTTATTCTCAGCTATAAAATTGTAACTGTTGACTGCCACAAGAAGGCATGGCTGTGAGAAGATTAACATTTCTGGGTTAGTTAAATAGCATTCATACTGCTTTCGGGCGCCTTCCCCTGCATCTTGCCAGATAAGCACTATTCAGCTCTTATTCCCAGTCTGGCATCAGTAAGTATGATTTTCTATGAAAATTCCACTATGACTCCTTATTTTTAGCATACAAGAAACTTGTGACTCAGAAGATAATATTCACAGAGTGGAAAAAAAAATCCTAGCATTTATAGTTTTAACATTTGAGGTTTTGAATGAGAGGGTTACCCATAATATATTCAATTGTACTGTGGATAATGAATGACACCTAACCTGTGAATCTCAAGATTGGAATGTTGAGTGCTGTTGGCTTGGCAGTCAGGAGTCAGCTAGTGCATGAGCCTGGCACAGACATCTCAGTGAGTAGCATACCCACATTTGGAAATTTTTCAAAGAAATCAAAGGAATCATGACATCTTATAAATTAGAAGGTTCTGCTATGCTTATGTGAAATGGATAAACAAATCAAGCATATACACTCTATAAGATGTTGAACTTTTCAGATGGAAGGCCCAAATACTGCTTTCTCCTCTTTTCCCTTACCAAGGAAATAAACATTTTTAATTTATTACTAGGCATAATCTTTAGCTTATTCCTATGGTAAATTACTAGTATGGTAGTTAGGCTATATGTTAATTTGTATATGCCATGGACCAAATCATTCCCCTAAATATGACTATATATCATAACTGCTTGGTGGCAGCTCAGTGTTTATTAGTTTATTCTCAGAAAATCAAAATTGTATAGTTAAAGATGTTAGTTTCATGAGGCAAAAATGCTGACTATTTCTATGTAATTTCATTTTTCCAGATAATGAAAATGTAGTAAATGAATACTCCTCAGAACTGGAAAAGCACCAATTATATATAGATGAGACTGTGAATAGTAATATCCCAAGTAACCTTCGTATACTTCGTTCAATCCTGGAAAACCTGAGAAGCAAAATACAAAAATTAGAATCTGATATCTCAGCTCAAATGGAATATTGTCGCACCCCATGCACTGTCAGTTGCAACATTCCTGTGGTGTCTGGCAAAGGTAACCGGTTAATAAATGTATTTCTAGAGAGTTCCAGAAGAACTCACACTCCAAAAATAAGTGAACAAAAAAAAGAGCAGATTTTCTCAACAGATCATAATCAAGTGATAGTACACCACAAAGCTATCCTTAGCCAGTTGTGTTTTGACTTAGCCTGATGTGTTTGCTGGTTTTGATGAGCAGGACAGGGCACAGGATGTTGATGGTGGTAGTCACAGGGGTGTGTGTGCACATGTGTGCTGGCTTGAACAGATGGCAGGATCACAGATAGATGGAGAGGTTTCTCTATCTTGTGCGTACTGGAAGCCTGTGGATATTTCAGGATGCAAAAGGTGGAGAAAAGCGTTTTCAGAGTCTCGGCAGATAAACGTCCTCAAAACTGCATTTGATTTACTAAAGTAAAATGAAAATCTAATATTTGTTAAAATATTCTCAAAGGTCTATAATAAAACATTCCTTAATAAGCTTTGTAATGTTATCTTAAAGAATTTGTGACTAATAACAAAGTAATTATGTTGTAAGCCCCTGAACGTAATGTTGTCTTACTTTTGCAGAATGTGAGGAAATTATCAGGAAAGGAGGTGAAACATCTGAAATGTATCTCATTCAACCTGACAGTTCTGTCAAACCATACAGAGTATACTGTGATATGAACACAGAAGGTGGAGGTAAGTTTTGGACAGTTGTTGACCTGTAATTATTTGGATACCATAAAATGCCAGGAAGCAAAGCCAGGCGTGGTGGGTCTTGCCTGTAATTCCAGCACTTTGGGAAGCCAAGGTGGGCTGATCACTTGAGCCCAGGAGTTTGAAACTAGCCTGGGCAACGTAATGAGACCCTGACTCTACAAAAAATACAAAAATATTAGCTGGGTTGGTGGTATGTGCCTATAGTCCCAGCTATCCAGGAGCTTGAGGTGGGAGGATCACCTGAGCCCACAAACTGGAAGCTTGATCATGCTACTGCACTGAAGCCTGGGCAATGGAAGATAGTGAGATCCTGTCTCAAAAAATAATAATAAAAAAAATAGAAAGTCAGGAAACAAGGCTTAGCTCTAAAATCTAACACAGCTGACAATGAGTCATTTGATTTGGAATTCAACCTGATATTTAAAAAGTTATGAAATGTCTATAATTAATAATTTGGGGTAAGATACAGCACTTGGAGTTTTCAAAGATTTTATAAGTTTTCCTCTCATATTTATTTCCTTGTATCTATTTTAGAGCACAAATATAGGTGAATATAAAATGAATGGAATGGACAGGGGATTCAGATATTCTTCTGAAAGTGACATTATTTGCTGTTGGTTAATATGCTCTTTTTGTTTCTGTCAACCAAAGGATGGACTGTGATTCAGAACCGTCAAGATGGTAGTGTTGACTTTGGCAGAAAATGGGATCCATATAAACAGGGATTTGGAAATATTGCAACCAACGCAGATGGGAAGAATTACTGTGGCTTTCCAGGTAACAAACAGGCATACAAAATAAAATCATTCTATTTGAAATGGGATTTTTTGTTCATTAAAAAACATATGGCCAGTTGTGGTGGCTCACGCCTGTAATCCCAGCACTTTGGGAGGCCGAGGTGGGCAGATCACAAGGTCAAGCGATAGAGACTATCCTGGCCAACATAGTGAAAACTGTCTCTACTAAAAATGCAAAAATTACCTGGGTGTGGTGGCACGCACCTATAGTTTCAGCTACTCAGGATGCTGAGGCAGGAGAATCGCTTGAACCCAGGAGGTGGAGGTTGCAGTGAGCTGAGATTGTGCCACTGAACTCCAATGTGGCCACAGTGTGGCCACTAGACTCCATCTAAAAAAAAAAAAAAAGCATACAGTGTTGGAAGCCTGTTTTAGGCAATTAAGAAGATTTCCCTGACAAAAATGTGGAAGCTAAAGATAAGAGGAAAAAGGCAGTTTTCAGTTTCCCAAAATTTTATTTTCGGTGAGGTTTTATTTTGTTTTCCTTTTAGGTGAGTATTGGCTTGGAAATGATAAAATTAGCCAGCTTACCAAGATGGGATCCACAGAACTTTTGATTGAAATGGAGGACTGGAAAGGAGACAAAGTAAAGGCTGAATATGGAGGATTCACTATACAGAATGAGGCCAACAAATACCAGATGTCAGTGAACAAATACAGAGGAACAGCCGGCAATGCCCTCATGGATGGAGCGTCTCAGTTGACGGGAGAAAACAGGACCATGACCATTCACAACGGCATGTTCTTCAGCACTTATGACAGAGACAATGACGGCTGGTATGTGTGGCACTCTTTGCTCCTGCTTTAAAAGTCCCACTAATATTATTACTCAGAATCATTAATAACATTTTTAATAGCTATCGTTTCCTGGGCACTTACTGTGAGCCACTGTACTAAGCTCTTTACGCATCACTCTAAAGCATTTCAACTATAAGGTAGGCATTATTATTCTCGTTTTACCGATGAAGTTTAGAGATATTAAGCGACTTGTCCAATGTCACACAACTACCCAGAGATAGAACTAGAATTTGAGCACAGTTACTTTCTGATTAATGACATTTAGATAAATACCTATATCTCTATATTTTAATATGTACATGAAAACTTTCATTTTCATTTCTGGGGTTCTCTGATACTAAGGGATGCAAAAACTATTATTCCGGTATAAAGTAACCAATGCAGTCCCTACATGGATTGGCCACATAGACTCAGTTTTCTCTCTTTCTTGCTATAGGGCACAGGAGGTCTTTGGTGTATTACTGTGACTCTATGTATAGCATCCAGAGGAAAGAGTACTGTGCACACGAGTGTAGCGCTCTTCTATGGATAATCTGCAAAAAGTAACTTGACCATTGTAGTTCTGTTTCTAATAATGCCAAACACATTTCCTTTCAGGGTAACAGCAGATCCCAGAAAACAGTGTTCTAAAGAAGATGGTGGTGGATGGTGGTATAATAGATGTCATGCAGCCAATCCAAATGGCAGATACTATTGGGGTGGAAAGTACACCTCGGACATGGCAAAGCATGGCACAGATGATGGTGTAGTATGGATGAATTGGAAGGGGTCATGGTACTCAATGAAGAAGATGAGTATGAAGATCAGGCCCTTCTTCCCAAAGCAATAGTCTCCAAAATGTAGATTTTTACTCTTCTATATGTAACAACATTTTTGTACATTATGTTATTGGAATTTTCTTTCATACATTATATTCCTTTAAAACCGTCAAGCGGCTGTGAGTGTGACTTTTTGGAAAAAGTATAGGCTAAATTACATTAAAAATAGCACACAATTTTCTTTTGTATTCTTCATTTCTCCTTCTCACCAAGAAGTAACTGAAAGTATAGTCTTGACAGAGTTGGTGTTCATAATTTCAATTCTAGTTGACTGTGAGAAGTTTCAAATAAGGAAGAGGGATGTTTTATCCTTGTTGTAGGAAAACCGTGAGGGAAAGGAAAAACTGATGTTTAAAAGTCCACTTTTAAAGCTATGTTTATTTATGTAAGATCTGTCAAAGAAAACTTCCAAAAAGATTTTTTAATTAAACAAGACTCTGTTGCAATAAGTTAATGTTTCCTTGTTTTGTGATCCACACATCCAATGAGTTAGGCTTTGCACTCATAAGGAAGGAGAAGTGTTCATAACCTCAAATATCTAATAAACCAGTCTTGAACATTTGAAGATTTAATATATGACTCTATACCATGGAAAAATCACCACTCTGCCCCTTAAATAGACTTCGGGATCAGAGATTCCAAGAGGACAATCTAGATCAAGTCTTCACCAAGTGTTTTCAAAGGGAAATAATAAAATAGGGAGCAGAATGTGCCTATTGCCCATAGAAATGAGGTCTATTCTTGTCCTCAATTAGGCTTTTCCTTTTTACATAGCTATACCAGAACTAAAGTAAAAGTGGGTTTTCTGTTCTTTCTACTTCTGCCTATGAAATGGGCTTATCATCTTAACACTTCACTCCAGCTGCCCCTGGGCAACCATACGACCCTAGGTCCTCCACCCCTAATGAATCATCATTGCCACCCATTTTTTATAGTACTGATTGTTCTTAAGCTTATTCTCTTAATCTTTTCATGTAAGTAAAACTCATTAATTTCTATTTTGGAAATGCTACTACTTTCTTTAATTTCTCAGTAAATCCAACTTTAACTTTTGACCTGATTTCTCTGCCACAAGTTCTGTCACACTGGAGCCTGTACTCACCTACTCCTTTGCCATCACCTTTAATAGAAAATTCTCATCAAGTTACTGTCTTGCTTAACATTAGCTCCTTGCTATCTATATCCAAATTTCCTAAATTTAAATTTTTTAGTTGGAGGTAAGAATGGTCCCAGTACCATCTCCTGTTCCCTTCACTATAACCTACATTTTTGTCACAATAAGTTTTTCACCATTCCAGGACAGGTCAGGCCCTTTAAACAATTCAACAGCTTTATTAAGATATAACTAATATACAAAAAAATAATTCTGCGCATGTGTCATGCTGGAGCCCTGTTGATTTCAACAGATATGACTCCATGTCCAAGGAGATACCTGGAGCCAGTGAATGGGACATATGGTTTATTTAGGACTTAAATACATTTGTGGTCCAGTGGCGGTGGGCTGGACAGGAGGATTGCTACTATTTGAAAAGAGTATTTGCAGTTTATATAACATTTCTACTTAGCACGCTCTGTTGTACTGGCCCGAGCATAGAAAGTTAACACCAAGACAAAATTATGCCAAATTGCAGGGTTTTTATTGCCAGCGGCCACGGAGGACTTGTGTCTCTCCAACCTGTGGCCCTGAAAGGAGGGTGTCAAGACCTTTTATACCTGTAAAACCACCTCGGGAGTGAGGGTGAGGGGCGGGGGTCGGGGTGAGGGGCTTCAGACGTTCTGAGGGCTAGTGGATTCTGTAAATCACCTCCTGGGCGGAGATGAGGGTGAGGGGCTCCAGACACTCCGAGGGCCAGGGGACTTTTGACATTCTGATTCTTACTTAAGTTGTTCACAAAAGTCAAGATTATCATTTGTTTACACATTGTCTGGGTAGGGTGGAAATTACAGTCCTTAATTACTTATTCACATTTGGGTTACAGAGAGCAGTTTCAACAGAAAGCAGAGGTATGGTTGAGGTATGCAGTTTTATGGGACTTTTACCATGTCACAGCTCCGTCTAGCAGTCTCCATTTAACCCGAAATAAAAGGCCTTTGCCCATCCTGTGTTCCAAGGGACAGGCAGGGAGTTCAAGTGTCCTTCAGAGATAAGAAGAGAACCTCTGGGTTGGCCATTCCTGGACTCCTTAGCTTAGGACTCTGAACACACATTCTTCTTAGACCATACAGTCATTCTCAGGGTATGCTTGAGTCATTGCTGTCAGGTGCATCTGCCATACAAAGTGTTTAACAGGTACAATTTTATGATTTTGGAAATATGCAAATACTCATGATATCATTGGCACAGTCAAGATATTAAATATATCTATCACCTCCAAAAGTTTGCTCGTGTTCATTTTTTTTTTATGGTAAGAACATTTAATACGAAATACTATCAACAGATTTTTTTAAGTGCACAATATTGTATTATTAATTTTAGGTACTGTACAGCAGATCTCTAGAGTGTGCTTATCTAGCATAAATGAAATTTTACTTCCATTTCTCCCTACTTCCCATCCCCTGGCAACTACCATTCTCCTTTCTGCTTTGATTATTTTAGATAATTCATATAAGTCAAATCATGCAGTCATCTTTTGCACTGTTGGTGGGAATGTAAAATGGTGCAGCCACTATGGGAAAAAAGGTGGAGGCTTCTCAAAAATTTTTAAAAATTATAATTACCGTATGATCCAGCAATCTCACTTCCTGGTGTACATCCAGAAGAACTGATATCAGGATCTCGAAGCTGTATTTGTACGTCCACGTTCATTGTAACATGACTCACAATGTTCAGGTCCTTTTATACAATGCTCTCATTGCAACAATGTCTTCCTCCCAACATCATCTGACAAATGACTGCCTGTTTTCAAAGCTCACTTTGACTGTCAATGCCCAGAGAAGACTTTCTGAAACCCTTGGGTAAATTTTGACCCTTTTTGACGGTGAATGCCTGTACCCTTTTCCTTCACTAATGACGAGCTCTTATTCAGCTTTGATTTCAGAATCATCAGCTGTCAGAAAGGCTAATTTTCATACATTTGTGAATACTGGATGACTAAATCCAGTGATGATCAAAGTCTTGAATATCTTCTTTTCTAAATGTAGAACCCATTTTCTATTGAAGGCACACAGAGAAACTCAACACACAAAATTCTTGAATGTGGAACTTTTGCGGCAAGCCTGACAGTAACAAGAGTTCACTGAACGAAGGCTGAGGGGTGGAAGGACTGCAGTCCTCAGACTTTTGCTCACTCCTTATGTGCACACAGAGGATCAAATGAATCCCTAGAGTTTGAAGTAATGCCACAGAAGAAAAACCACTAAAATACATAATCTAACAATCAATTCATAGTTAATGCACAAATAGAAAAAACACAGAGACCACTCCCAGGTCATATGTAAGTCTATCTAGAAAGAAATATACTTTCTTCACTGGGCATGGAGGCTCACACCTACAAACCCAGCACTTTGAGAGGATATGGTGGGAAGGTTGCTTCAGGGCAGGAGTTAGAGGCCAGCCTGGCAACATAGTGAGACCCTGTCTCTACTATAAAATTTGTAAAAACAAACAAAAACACAACAACAACAAAAAGAAATGCATTTTCTTAAAGTGTCGTTTGGTAAGAAATGTTACGTATCTGATTTTGCCCATTCAGGCATCACAATTTTAAATATAATAAAAAGGTAGCTTCCCCCTAGTTAGAATATAGAAAACAGTATCAACAAGATTATTTAACTCATGATTTTAGGGCAATAATAGAAAGATAGTTGGAAGTTATTAATCCCACACTGTGGCATGAGAACTATAATATATATATTATTATACAGTTAGGACTAAAAGCATGTAACAAACTATAATGGTTACATGCACTTGGGACAGAAACCTCTAGTTCCTCTTTATGTACGAACCAACACAAACAGCTAACTCGGGGGTGGTTTTTAAACTGACTATAGATTCCTGTCACGGAGCAAAAATACGGGTGATATGACGCATTACCAGCTGCAGTGGCTAAGGTCACATTTCTGTTTAAACATTACACACTTGGCCGGGCGCGGTGGCTCAAGCCTGTAATCCCAGCACTTTGGGAGGCCGAGGCGGGTGGATCACGAGGTCAAGAGATCGAGACCATCCCGGTCAACATGGTGAAACCCCGTCTCTACCAAAAACACAAAAAATTAGCTGGGCATGGTGGTGCGTGCCTGTAGTCCCAGCTACTCAGGAGGCTGAGGCAGGAGAATTGCCTGAACCCAGGAGGCGGAGGTTGCGGTGAGCCGAGATCGCGCCATTGCACTCCAGCCTGGGTAACATGAGTGAAACTCTGTCTCAAAAAAAATAAAAATAAAAAATTACACACTTAATATCCTGTATGCTGCCCATTTAAACTGACAGACTTCTTTTAAAAATGCAGATTTCTTGGTACTAACCTAGGTTTATTACAGGGAAAGAGTCTGAGTCTCTATTTTTAAATAAATGTTCCTGAGAGTTACTGATCACTGATTGGATTTCAGAATTACTGACAGAGAAGACATTTGTATTTATCTGAGACTCCCTTGATATTTCTTACCTGCTACCCATTTCACTCAAATAGTGATCACGAGGCAATTTTTTGAGCAAATAGTCATCCTTGAAATTACCTTGAATGCCTATGTTTAGGACTGGACTTGGATTTAATATGTTTCCAAATACTAGAATCACTATTTCCACTATGCTGCCACTAGTCTCTGGTGGTTCTCAAGGTTGGACTTCAAATTCTCTTGAAGTATAGAAAAGAATTAGAGACACTACCTCTCATAGGTACACAGAGCCGATGCTTTAGTTTTTGAACCCCATCCTCACCCTCACTGTTGCATGTTATCTGATACTCTTGCTTGAAATTCTTCTGGTGTGCAGCTCTGCACCGTGTAGCAATGAATTGGTACATAGTAATTCATACACATGGAAAGTGGAATCACTGATTTCTTTTTTTTTTTTTTTGAGTCAGAGTTTCACTCTTATCCAGGTTGGAGTGCAATGGTGTGATCTCAGCTCATCACAACTCCTGGGTTCAAGCGATTCTCCTGCCTCAGCCTCCTGAGTAGCTGGGATTACAGGTATGCACCACCAAACCCGGCTAATTTTGTATTTTTAGTAGAGATGGGGTTTCTCCGTATTGGTCATGCTGGTCTTGAACTCCCAACCTCAGGTGATCCGCCCACCTTGGCCTCCCAAAGTGCTGGGATTACAGGTGTGAGCCACCTTGCCTGGCCAAGTAATATTTATTTTGACAACATTAATTGTGGTATTAAGTAATGAAAGTAGCTTGTATTCTTTGTGGACATTTTGGGAAATACAGAAATTATTAGAACCATTTATAACTTCAACATAAGCAGAAGAGCAGCTAATACCTTCATTTATGTTCTTATTCTTACCTGTACATGTTTGAGTACCTGAATTTTTCACATTGTGTCATGAAAAGTTTTCCATACTATTTAACATTCTTCTACAGTATCATTTTCTGTAATTTGCTTTTTAATGGCCATATAATATTCCATTATGGGAATTTATTTAAACAGTCTCTTCTCATTTCACATTTAGGTTTTTTCCAAACTTTTTCTATTAAAGAGAGTACTGACATTAACATCCTTCTCCATAAGCCTTTTATGCATGTATTATATAATACATTCTCTACATTATTTATAATATAAATTTTTTTGTTTTAAAATATTATTTATTTTATAATGTTTACACATTATAAACATTTATTTATAATATAATATTTGTTTATTTCTAGTATAAATTACTTGTAGCAGAATATCTGGAGGAAATAAAAGGTTTTGGGCTGAGCACTGTAGTTTGTGCTGTAATCCTGGCACTCTGGAAAGCTGAGAAGGGAGGATTGCTTAAACCCAGCCGGTCCAGGCTGCAGTGAGCCCTGATTGTGCTGCTGCACTACAGCCTGAGTGACAGAGTCAGAACCTGTCTCAGAAAAAAAAACACAGGTTTTGGCTTTAAATATATATATATATATTTTCAAGTAACTCTCCAGGAAGATTATGTTGATTTACCTCGGATGCACAGAATTATGTATTTAAGTTTTATTTTTCTTCTCCATCACTAATATTATGATTACTTTATTAAGAGTCATAATATTAGTAACTACTTTAATTTTAATATCTTTACTAGTATGAGATTTAAAAATGTTTAATGACCATTTTACTATCTTCTTCTCTGAATTACTTATCTATGTCTTTTCCTCAATTTTCTTTTCTTTTCTTTCTTTCTTTCCTTCTTTTTTTTTTTTTTTTT
>NW_016107566.1:2368406-2370396 GCF_001604975.1 Cebus imitator
TTGAGACAGGGTCTTTCTCTGTCACCTCTGCCTCCCAAATAGCTGGGACCACAGGTGTGCACCACCATACCTAGCTAAATTTTTGTATATTTTGTAGAGACAGGGTTTTGCCATGTTGCCCAGGCTGGTCTCGAACTTGTGGACTAAAGCGATCTGCCTTTCCTCACCTCCCAAAGTGCTGGGATTACAGGTGTGAGCCACCATGCCTGGCCCTTTCCTCAATTTTCCATTAGCAAAGATAGCTTTTATATGAATTACTCATTATGTAATATGTAGGATAGCAATCAGGAACATAGTATTTTCCTCTATTTATACAAATATTTTAACTTGTAAGTAAGTGATTACACTGGTAGTTATACACTTATGCAAATAGTCTTAACTAGTACAAATATTCACTATCAGACCCTTTCTCTTCTTCTCCCAACCAAGATGTGATCAACAGATGATACATCTGCTTGTTTTTTGATTCAGTTATATTTATTTCTGCCCCAAACTTTTTATTTTGAAAAGCTTATAGTTTATGCTCTGCAGATAAATTGCAAGAATTTTAATAAATACCTCTGTGTCCTTCTCCTGACTTCACCCATTATTTGTCAAAAGGAGATATTTTAGTGCAGAATTGCAACAGCTTATGTAGGCATGCAACCTTGAGGTCATAGACCTATTAGGGATTGAGACAAAGGTGAATTTAGCAAATATTTTCCAGAGTACTCTGCTGCAATCACCACGTACCCACCTTCAGCAATGACCTGGTGAACAGGGAGACTACTGTTTAGTAAACAGAGCAATTCTCAGCTCAAACCTGGCAGGTTCTAAGTTTCCTTGATTCTGTAGTTTGGAATGGTTGCTCTTACTATGTGAAAATGGAAGACATCATGTCCTGCTCATGTTTAAGAATTAATTGATAGACTTTTCAATTAATTGGGGCAAATTATTCACGATACTGTTTCCTTAGTGATATTTAACGCCCTTCCTACCCTCATCCCCAATTAATTAAGCATTTTCCTCTATAAATGAGATTTATAAAGTACTTGGAATTCCATTTAAAAGAGGTAATATATGAATTAAAAGAATGCATAAACAAATACATCAAATATAAGATAATCTCAGAAATGGTTTCTGTGTAAATTTTGTTATTCACAAGCAACTTGTATTATTTTCATGGCTACTGAAATCTAAATGTGGTTACTTCCCCAGCTGTTTTGGCAAATAGCAAACATTGTATTACTTTATTTGACTATAACAAAGCTTTAATTTATGATTTCATGTGCTTGAATTGACACATTGGCATTTCCTTTCATGCTTTTCTGGACATGAAAAAGATTAGTGAACTTAGCTGGATGGGTCTTTCTTTTCTGATGCAGCAACTGCACACCTAGCATCAGCTAAGTAACTTGGAAATATATATATATATTTTGCTGGGGAACCTATGACAAAATATAATTAGATCAGTAATACCACTGGGCCAATAATGAACAGCAAATGCTATATACAATAGTGTCATGTTTATTTATGAAATTTAGTATCATTATCCCTGAATGAATAATGAATGAGGTGCGAAGCTTAGGTGGTTAGAACCTGTAAGAACAGTATCGTGGGCTTCATCCCCAGGGGTCCTCCTTATCATTACATTATTTCTCCTCCTTAAACTGCTATTTACTCACCTAAAAAATTGATTCATAAAATGTTGTCACCTTCATTAATACAACATTAGCAATAATTGATTATCCATTAAAAGTATCAGCATATTTGGGGGGAAAGTTGCAATTCTTTATTCTAAAGAGTTTCCAGGAACTAAAAGTGAATACATCAACACGATACTTAGATTAAAATGTAATAATATATTTTAATAAGAACTGAATGTGACACCTTAACTTCGTTATATTACCGGATATAGAAGGGACTTATGCATTCTGTAGAAGGTTGAAACAGATTATCTTAAAAGTTCCTTTTCTTTCTTTCTTTTCTTTCTTTCTTTTTTTTTTTTTTT
>NW_016107566.1:2370419-2374054 GCF_001604975.1 Cebus imitator
CGACTCACTGCAACCTGAAACTTGACCTCCTGGGCTCAAGTGATCCTCCAACCTCAGCCTCCTGAGTACCTGGGATCATAGGTATGCAACACCACATGCGGCTTATTTGTTTGTTTGTTATTTTGTAGAGACAGGGTCTCACTATGTTGCCCAGACTGGTCGTACACTTCTGGACTCAAACTATCCTTCTTCCTCAGTCTCCCAAAGTGCAGGGATTACAGGCATGAGCCACTCCACCTGGTTCCAAAAGTTCCTTTTTAACACTTAGATTCCTTAGCTCACAAAAATTTATTGAGTCATTATTATGTGTCAGGCCTTGTGTCAAGTACTAGATATCAAATAGTAGTTCATACATCTAATAAAAGAATAATGAGGTCCTTGCCTATGCCTATGTCATGAATGGTTTTGCCTAGGTTTTCTTCTAGGGTTTTTATGGTGTCAGGTCTTATGTTTAAATCTTTAATCCATCTGGAGTTAATTTTAGTGTAAGGTGTCAGGAAGGGGTCCAGTTTCAGCTTTCTGTACATCGCTAGCCAGTTTTCCCAACACCATTTATTAAACAGGGCATTTTTTCCCCATTGATTGTTTTTGTCAGATTTGTCAAAGATCAGATAAAGCACCAAAAGCAATGGCAACAAAAGCCAAAATAGACAAACAGGATCTAATTAAACTTAAGAGTTTCTGCACAGCAGAAGAAACAATTATTAGAGTGAACTGGTAACCAAAAAATGGGAAAAAATTTTTGCAGTCTACCCATCTGACAAAGGGCTAATATAAAGAATCTATGAAGAACTAAAACAGATTTACAAGAAACAAACAAACAAACCCATTCAAAAGTTGGCAAAAGATATGAACAGACACTTCTCAAAAGAAGACATATATGAGACCAACAAACATATGAAAAAGTGCTCAACATCACTGGATATTAGAGAAATGCAAATCAAAATCACATTGAGATACCATCTCACGCCAGTTAGAATGGTGATCATTAAAAAATCTGGAGACAACAGATGCTGAAGAGGATGTGGAGAAATAGGAATACTTTTACACTGTTGTTGGGAGTGTAAATTAGTTCAACCATTGTGGAAGACAGTGTGGCAATTCCTTAAAGATCTAAAAATAGAAATTCCATTTGACCTAGCAATCCCATTACTGGGTATATACCCAAAAGATTATTAATCGTTCTGCTATAAAGACACATGCACACATATATCCGTTGCAGTACTATTTACAATAGCGAAGACCTGGAACCAACCCAAATGCCCATCAATGATAGACTGGATAAAGAAAATGTGGCACATACACACCATGGAATACTATGCAGCCATTAAAAAGGATAAGTTCATGTCTTTTGTAGGGATATGGATGATCTGGAAACCATCATTCTCAGCAAACTGACACAAGAACAGAAAACCAAACACTACACATTCTCACTCATAGATGGATGTTGAACAATGAGAACACATGGGCACAGGGAGGGGAACATCACACACTGGGGTCTGTTGGGGGGTAGTGGGCTAGGGGAGGGACAGCAGGTCATGGGGAGGTTGGGGAGGGATAACATTGGGAGAAATGACCGATGTAGGTAACAGGAGAATGGAGGCAGTGAACCACCATGGCATGTGTGTACCTATGCAACAATCCTGCAAGGTCTGCACATGTACCCCAGAACTTAAAGTACAATAAAAAACAAAAAGCCTACAAAAAAAGAATAATTAATTATGATATTTTTCTCATATCCTATGGTATACTAAAGGCGAACATCAAAGATAGCTTCAGGCTAAAACATGGAGATAAATTTTCCTGGATGTAAAATTAAAATCTATCCAGATGTTTTTTCTATTCCTGACCCAGGACTTAAAAACCCAATTCAACATTTTTCTCTCTACAAAAATATTTAAAACCATGTTCTTTCCTGACAAAGTTTTCACATTCATATCTATTTTGCTCATTAACCCATTTATTCAACTAAGAACTATTTTGAAACGGATAGCCTGGGTAGAACTTGTATGATAACAGAGAGAGGCCATCATAAGTAAGGGAGCAAAAGTTAAGGAAAGAGGAAACAATAATATTATAAAGGTAAATGTAAAATAAATTGAGTTTTAAAAGTTGTCTATTATTTATAAGAAACTATTCTAAATAAGATGAAAAAGAAATCTTGAAAATAAAGGGATATGCAAAACTGAAGAAAAGGGAAAACAGTAAAATAAAATCATGCTATTCCTTAGTTATTTTGAGAAAGTCTTCTAAACAAAGTGATAAAATTTTGAAAATGAAATGACATGTCAAGATATGTAGGCAAATTCAAGGAAAAGAAAATCAAAAGTGATGACAATATTGATATTTGACAAGGTGGAATTCAATTCCAAAAGGAGGAAACAGGAAAAAAAAGAGAAACATTTTGTAATGATAGAAAGTACAATTCGTGAAGAAGATATAACAGTCGTAAACTTTCATGCACTGTATAAGGAAGGAGCCATGCAACCAGAATCCCTAAATGCAGAGACCACACACACGCACAAAACCAGAGTGAGGTTTTTTAATATGCACACACACACACTCACACACACAAACATGATGAAAATCTCATATCTATATCTCACATCTACAATCCCAGTGCCTTGGGAGGCCAAGGAGAGGCCAGGAGTTTGGGCCTCCAGTGAACTATGATTGCACCACCACTACACTCTTCCAGCCTAGGTACAGTAACAGAATGAGACTCTGTCTCCCAAAAAAAAGTTACATAAATAGGAAAAAATATAGGATATTTAAATAATACCATCAACAGGCTTGGTAATATGGAATATTATAACATATGGATGTGACAATATACATTCTTTTCGCTTACAAACCATTTACAAAAGTTAATGCAAACTCGTCTACAGAGAAAACCTGTGCAACATAGCAAGACTCTGTCTCCATAAAAAAAGAAAATATTTGCCGGACATGTTGGTGTGTGACTGCTTGAGCCCAGGAAGTTAGAGGCGGCAGTAAGCCATAATTGTACCACTGCAATAAAATTAATTAATTAGTTTTAAAAAATCTGAAATGTTTAGAATGGAACGGTTGGTTAAATTGACAAAATTTATAAAATACTTGAAAACTAACGATTTAAAGGTGACTCACTCTAACCCCCTAAAAAATAACAAATTGGATTTTAAAATGAAAACATTGGAAATTAAGAAAAAATTCTCTAAGTAGTCTCAGAACAACAACAACAAAAAAGTAAAAATTGAAAGTACAATTTTACAGACTAAAAAAAAAGAAATGGAAAAAATGGGGACTAGGATGGAAACTACTTCATCCAAACTCTGTACTTGAGATGTGAGCAAGGAGGTACAAGCACACGAGTGAGTTTATATATAGATTCCCAAGAAAATCTTACACAAAAAAATGGATATTTCAATTCTAGGGGAAAAAAATGCTTTCTTTAGTAAAGGATCCCAGTATAGCTGACTGTCCATCCACAATAAGACAAAAGTAGACATTCTTCATGACATATTAAAATAAATTCTAGGCCGGGCGCGGTGGCTCAAGCCTGTAATCCCAGCACTTTGGGAGGCTGAGGCGGGTGGATCACGAGGTCAAGAGATCGAGACCATCCTGGTCAACATGGTGAAACCCCGTCTCTA
>NW_016107566.1:2374088-2379873 GCF_001604975.1 Cebus imitator
GCGTGCCTGTAATCCCAGCTACTCAGGAGGCTGAGGCAGGAGAATTGCCTGAACCCAGGAGGCGGAGGTTGCGGTGAGCCGAGATCGCGCCATTGCACTCCAGCCTGGGTAACAAGAGTGAAACTCCGTCTCAAAAAAAAAAAAAAAAATTCCAGATTAAATACATACATGCAAAAGAAAAAACTGAAAAAAGAAAAACTCCATTAAAAAATTTAAGGAAGTATTTAAAAGACTGTATAATCTTAGAATGGGGAGACATTTTATGTAGGACAGGATACACTGTATATATGAGCTCTGCCCCAAAGGAGTTCATAACCCAGTACCACAAATAATATAAATATATGAGAGTTAGGGATAGAATATGCTATTTTGAGATAAGGGCAAAAACTGTGAGGGCCTAGAAGACAATTCAATTCATTTTATGGTGGGCACTGGGGAAGGGTTCACAGAAGCAGCATTATTTGAGCTGTTTTTAAAGGAGTGAATGAGCGTCTTGTAGGTATTTTATGAAAGGCCTATAATATCATTAAAGAACTTGGTATTTCATTGCCAGTGAGAAATTCAGTGAAATTAATGTGTAGAATGAATGATCGCAGAGGTTGAAAATGGACCAATTTGTGAAAGGGTTTGTATTCCAAGCTAAGTTTTAACATTATATATATATATATATTAAAACTATATACTATATATATATATAAAGTACTATATATATAGTATATATATATATATAAAGTACTATATATATAGTATATATATATATATATATATATATATACTATATATATAGTACTTTAGGTTCTGGGGTACATGTTGTGCAGATCATGCAGGATTGTTACATAGGTACATTCAGGGCAATGTGGTTTGCTGCCTCCATCCCCCCATCACCTATATCTGGCATTTCTCCTCATGTTATCCCTCTGCAACACCCCTTAATGTCTGTCTCCAGCTTAAGGCCACTGGTAGTAGTTGAAGCTATGGTGACTGTCAGATCAACCAAGGAGAAAGGGTACTTACTGCAGAGTGAGAAAATGTTGTTTGGTCAAGACTGGTAATTGTGGACTCCCATATCTATTCTCCCTCTTTTCCTTATTAGCGGAATTCCAATTTTAGTTAGGATAGTCCTGTACCTAAGCTAAAAGTCGACTTGCCTCACCCTTTCCTGCAACTAAACTTATCTATGTGACGAAGTTGTGGCCAATATAAGCAGAAGTGCTGTTTAGAACACCCAAGAAAGTTCGGTAAAAGAAGAAAGTACTCCTTTGCCCTTCTGTCTTTCCTCTTTCTTCCAAATTGCCACAGGACATGATATTTGGATTATAAGGCGAACCAGAGGATATAAGTCTTTTATTAACATGATGGCTTCCTGAAGACTGCACAGACATATTCCCGGAGGCTTTTCTGTGAGCGAGAAATGAATTTCAGTCTTGTTGAAGCCGGATGTGCCAAACCTAATCCCAAATGATAAAGATGAGTACCAATATAATTGCAATGAGAAACCCCTACATTTAAGAAGTGATCTGAGAAGAAATTACCAGTTAACACTGAAAAGGGTGAGACAGGAAGAAATGGCACAGAAACCAAGACAAAAGGACAGCTCCAAGAGGCAGGATAAGGGCAAAGTAAGTAGCAGATGTTTAAAAGAGATCAGGTAGAAAGAGGCTTGAATGCAGCACATTTAATTTAGAATTGCAAAATTGTATTGACTTAAGGTGATCAATTTCAAGAGCGTGGTAATTGCATGAAAACCAAGTTGAAATGGGCTTTTGAGTGAATGAGATTCAGGGAGCTAAATTAATATTTTATTTCAGGAAAAATGAAATAGAAGGCTAAAGATAAGGTGAAATGGAAAATAAATATTTCATATATTTTCTCACAACCAAACTGTATCTCCAGTTCTCATGATCCTGCTAATACTGGCTACCACTTCTTAAATTAAAAGAGGCTTATCTAATCCTTCGATAAACTCAAAATCTTCTAAATAATTAGAAGTGACTGGCCCTTCCCATTCACGATCACTTTCATTTCAGGACCCAGTTCTGTTCCTACATAGTGTGCTATTCTGGAAAACAAAATATTTTCTAGTCTCAACTCAAATTCTGTCGAGGCATATGTGTGAGTGTAAGTGTGGGGACAGAGATAGCATAAAGTTCTGACAGCTGAAAGAAACAAAGCTTCATATAATTCTGAAGAAGTTCTTTTCCAAGTATGTAACTATTTGAAGGTATAGCATTTAGTTTGTGTCAGAGATTTACAATCCCCATAAGGAAATGCAAGAACGCCAGGGTTCATATGTGATGCATATTTCCTTTTTGATCCCCAGGCTCTGGCCCCTTGCTGTAGCCTCCATTTTCCTCCTCCCTCCTTTCTCCCCTCCTTCTTTTCCTCTCTTCGTCCTTGAGAAATAATGCAGTTATGTCAGAATAGAAACTATGCAAGAAAGGGTGATATACTAGATTACTGAGGATATTTTAATACATGTTCAAGAGAAAATGGCAAATATTTCTTAATAGAAAAGGATACAAATTAAAAATCAGTGGTCAAGGCCACCAGGATTAAAGATGAAACTTGGATCAAATATTGACCAATGTAAACATGTTGAATTTCGATTATAGCAGAGATCATGCTTAGTGAGATGCTTTCAAACTAACGACTAACATTGAGTAATAATTAACATTATTCATTAATATAATAATAAACTTACATTGAGTAATAATTAACACAGAATATAGTTTATGGTTGTTAGAAAAATGAAGTAAAATCAATACTTGGGAGATTGTTTAGTAATGTGTGAATTGTGTCTGTTTTTTGAATATTCATAAATATTTTTAAAATTTTAGGTGTATTTTTCAAAGAAATTGGTTACACCCTGGGAAAAAAATAAGTGTGCATTACAATGTCTCGTGGAAGAATTTAAAGGACAGATTTTCATTTATATTTAGGAAGGAATGTTTCTCCTGCCTTCCTCAATTTGCTCCATAACAAAAGACATGAATACATATCATAATTACAAATTGTACATTGTAATTACAAGTCATAAATTCTACTACAAAGGTCAGGTATGGTTAGATTCAGTGAGTTTTACCTTAAAACATTGGTTTAAAACCATTCAAATCAAATGGATAAAATAACTTTTTTACTTTGCAATGGACTTATGACTTTGGGTGGTATGGGAAGAGAAGTTCTCAAACCAATGCTCTTCAAGGTTGCAGAGAGAAGCTTCTGTCTGACACCTTCCTGATGTACTGAATGTCCCTTGGTATATCCTTATAAACATTTTAAAACCCACACAGCTATTTAAAGATAAAGAAAAACTTATATAACTTTATTTTTCAAAGCACTAATATGTCTCAGGTGCATTTGCCTACAGTACAAAGAATAAGAAAATAGTACCTAGGAATTTTTTAGACTGTAGAGAATCTCAACTGCTTTACCTTTCTTATTTTCTCTCCACTTCTCTAGCAAAGGAGACAGAGTGCTCCCACTCCCACTCCTTCAGCCTATTGGGTCACAAGGGGCCTAATTTTCATGCGAATAGCCCTGAGGGAATAATCTGCCCCTCTTCCCAGACCACTCTGTTCTCAGTCTCATAAGGACTGTTATTCCTTCGGTCATGGAAGACCCCACAGTGGTAGTAGACGCCATTGAGATTGGCTGCTTGGCAGTTGATACCACCAGCCTCCCCCATAGACTTCTGCACAGTTCTCTTCCCACTGGTCTGCATCCCTGTCAAAGGTGCTGAACTGCATGTTGTTGTGAGAGGTGTACTCTGTCCCTTCCTCTACGGAACCCTCAATCAGTGCATCACCCGCAGTGCCTTCATAGGAGGAGACCTGCAGGGCTTTGGCCTCATAGCCTACCCGGAAGTGATATTCTGCATAAGCGTCTTTTCCAGCCCAGTCCTCTGATTCAACCCTAAGAACAGAGCCGCTCTGGGTTAGTAAGCGGAGACAGTCGTTGCCTAGCCAGAATTCTCCTTCCCTCTTGTCATTCAAGATGCCGAAACCTCTCTTGTAGTCTTGCCCGGTCCAGTTAAAATTCAGTGATCCATCCATTCTTTGCTGGATCAAAAGCTATCCTCCCAAACTGGTTTCTTGATTGCAATAAACAGAAAAAATCTTACTGGATCCTGGTAGCTTGCTATTGAAAATGTCACACTGGGCACCCAAAGGATATGTTTAGAGGACATCATCACAGTCTTAAAAAAATTAAGCTGGTTGGAAGAAGTTATTCTCATTTAACTTTACAAAGATAGGCACGGCTCAGATTAAAGAAGGTAAATACTGTTTCCTTCCCTTCCTTTGTTTCTTTCTTCTTTTATTCCCTCCACAGGGGAAGAATGCACTTACAGTGAGATGGAACTTATATAAATGAGGGGTTATTTATACCTACAAATTGCAAAGGGGATTTTCCTCAAATGGATTTGGAATTTTACTTGCACATACTAATAGCAAGTAACCAGTACAGGTAGCTAAGCATCAATTAACACTGACACAACTTGTTTTAGCCTGACCTAAATGTCAACTGAGACACATACTAAAAACGTAATTAATCAGTTGGGTGACAATTCTAGCAGCAGACACTTTGAATGATGAAAGAATTTGATTAAATAAGCTCAAATAGAGTTTCAGAGAATTTATTCATTCATTTAACATGTATTTATTGAGTCATGACTCTCTGTACTGTTAGGCATTTGGGAATACAGAGATGAGACAAAGTCCTTTCCCCCATGGAACTTATACAGTCTAGCACAAAAGCAGACCAAAAAAGTGTAGTTTCAATAAAGTGTAACAGAGAGTTAAGAAGGAAATGCAAGGTGCCATGGGAACACTGTGCAGAAATATTTAACATAGTCTAGGGGGACAGGGTAAGGCTTCCCCAAAGGAGAAGTGTGGATACCTCTGGTAAGGGGAGATTTAGCATGGTTTCTCTTAATGGTATGTGTTCCTTCATGATCAGCTTCACTTCAGACCTAATCTACCATTGCACGGCTCTTGGATTGAAATGTGGAGCCTCCTTTGCTGTATGCCGTGCTACTGACAAACTGTTTGCTGTGACTTGAAGTTTTACTGCTGGAAGGGAATTCACGTACCCCAGCGTGATGAGAACCGGTATCTGTAAAGATGCCAGATTCTGAGTCCATAGACTCACCATCATACTCTCTGAACCTAGATGAGAATAGACTTTCTAATGTTTTTCCAGTTGAGTCAGTGTCAAAGAAGGAAGCTTCATCAGGGTGCCTACGACGGAACTCATCCAGAGTACCCATGCCAGACAACGTGCCTAAATCCATTGCCTCGGGACAGTCAGAACCATCTTCAGAGGTCACCACTTCTTTGGTAACTTCTTTGTGACCATCAGGACCAATAACAGTCTTAGTAACAGTTTTAGAGCATAAATGACGCGTGGTGGTTGTGCTACCAGAGGTGACCTTCTTATTACCAATCATGAGCTCTTTTTCTCCCTTAGAAGTGACCAGTTTATCTGTGTGGTACTCTTTCTTTGTCCCTGGACTTACCTTTCCTGGCACCTCTTCAAATGTGCCCCAGTCTGGGTTGGTAGGCCTGGTGTTCCCATAGCCTGAACTATCTGGCCTAAAACTTCCAGATCCAGAGCTCCAATGTCCAGTACTACCAGTTGCAGAGCTCTCAGAGGTCCAAGTCCCAGTACCTACACTTCCAGAGCTGCCAGACCAGGTTCCAGTACTACCAGGTCTAGAGCTCTCAGGGTTTTCATTGCCAGTACTTCCAGATCCAGAGCTCCCAGGAGTCCAGGTTCCGGTACTACC
>NW_016107566.1:2380109-2386856 GCF_001604975.1 Cebus imitator
GATCCAGAGCTCCCATGTGTCCAGGTTCCGGTACTACCAGGTCCAGAGCTCCCAGGGTTTCGGTTTCCAGTACTTCCAGGTCCAGTGCTCCCCGGGTTCCAGCTTCCAGCACCGCTAGGGTTCCTGGGGCTTTCCGTCTCTGATCCTGTTCCATGAGAGGTGGAGTGTCCTCCTGCAATCTCATTTCCACCAGGTCTCTCTAACTCCATTCTCATCTGCTGCATTTCTGTTAATGCCCTCCACTCTGGGGGCGCCTTTTCAAGCTGGCTTTTGAAATGTCCGGGAACCAAGTCTGGAACTGCTTTCATTTTCATTAGTGGTAAGTGTTGCCTGTCTCTAGAGGGAAGTAAGTCTTTGGCAATGACCTGTTCAAGTTGCTTCTGCTGATCTTCGTAGTCCTTCAGATCTATTTCACGAGCTAAAGCCCTACTGCAGGATCCTCTACAAGATCGGATCTTAATGTCAATGTCCACCTAGAAAGAGGAGAGAAAAATAAAGAGAAAGGGTAGATACAAATACATGAACTATGTCTATTGAGTTCCTGGTAGTTTTAATTTTCCTTCTGGAAACTGGTTTCATTTCTTTGACTTGGAGACCTACCGCTTAATATTCTCTGCTTTCTGGTATTCTACCATCCTCAGTGGAAGAGATGTTGGGTATTGCAAGGCTAGCTGGGATAAGCAATGGGTGCTATTTGATTCATCTTAGCCTCAGAATGGATCAAGAGTAAGGTACTATTCCCTCTCAAAGGAAACACTGATTAAATGATTCTTGGTGAAACTCAGGCTGAAGGCTCAGAGGAATGGTGATGTAATGGGCTTTGGAATTATACAAGGATTGTACATTTGGTTTTGAAATTTACTATCTATGTACTCTTGGAAAATGTACTTAATGTCTCTGAATTTTTTCTTCAACTATAGAGTGGGGAAAATAATACCTACTTTTGGGTAGATAATGGATATAACACTTTTGAGTAGTTATACTCAATGTATAACTGCCTTCCTTTTCCCTGCTATTCAAAAACAAGGAAATCTGGGGGCAGAGCCACCAACTTACCTCCAGTCGTTTCATATCAATCAGCTGAGCCCTAACATTGTTCTGCAGAAGCTGGATCTGCTGTACTTTTTCTATGACTTTGCGCTTCAGGACTTCAATTCTGCTTCTCAGATCTTCTGACACTCGGTTATAGGTATTATCACGGTCTGAAACAGAAAATACGGTTATTGAAGTAGCTGCTGAGTGATTTGCCTGTAATTGCCAGCAAGTAAGCAAGAGAGGGAGGGAAGCGGGGGTGGGGGGTGGGGAGAGAGAGAGAGAGAGACAAAGAGAGAGAAAGATGAAAGAAAGAGAAAGAGAGTGAAAGAGAGAAAGAAAAAGAAAGAGAAAAAGAAGTAAGAAAGAAAGAAAAAGAAAGAAAGGAAGAAAAGAGGGAAGGAGGGAAGGAGCAAAGGAGGGAGGGAGGGGGAGGAGAGAGGGAGAAGGAAGAAAGAAGGAAGAAAACTCGCTTGTAAATATTCCCAATTTTATTGTGGTTATAGTTTAATCTGTGAGTTCAAAACCTATGAGGCATTTGACTTTTGGATAATGTTATGCCCTGTAGTCATCCACGAATTCCAGTTAAGATGTCCTAATAGCAACTCATAATCCCAAATAAATATAAAAGAAGAAATTTCTTTGGAATTTTAAAGGTGTAATTTGGAGTTAAAATAATTGGTTTGATTGCATTCCAATTACCTTATAATATCCTTAATCAAAGGACTTGAACATATTGGATTTTCTGACTAAAGTGGAAATTTTGCCCAGGATTTTGTCAGCACGTTGTCAGTAACCATCCCATCCCTATTTTTGAAACTGACCTTATTTTTGTTAGAAACTGCCTCTTTCTGCTTCTGTGCCTCAGCTTTTTGCTTACTAACTGGAAAATCTTAAGAGAAACTGCCTTGTTGCCTAAAACCTGCTGCATTGTCTAAAGTCCTAAGTTACTACCCCTGCCCCTTTACCTATAAAAACTGTATACTTTTCTGAGCTGGGGTCCAGACTTTTGGGTGTGAACCCTTCTTGGCCCGCCAGCGTAATAAAGTGTGTTCCTCTATCCCCTGAGTGCCACTTGGGTTTCTTGTTGGGTAAGATTTTCCAGAACATTACTGATGAGTTTTTCTTTTTATCTACAGATTTGAAATTGTTCCTAAGCTTTTTTTGGGTCAACAGGATCACTCACTTGCCTGCTAGTGTTTCATCACTGATTTTAAATGTTAAGTGTTTATGAGGGTGTGAAGAGGCAAAGCAAAACTTCGGAAACTGAGGTCTCTCCAGACTCACTGCCCATGCCCAGAAGGAATGCAACGTTTCCTAACCCTAATGAGTAGACTATGAGAACGATATAGCTCGACTCTGTATTTTAAACTAAAAAATCTACCTAATCAGCTCAGCAGAGTCTGGGGTTGAACTCCCAGTTCTCTGTCTTTGAGCGAGTTCTTTGACCTCTCAGTATTCTCCTCTGCGAGGCAGAAACAAAAGTATCAACTCCAAGAGTCTGGCCCATTCTACTTTCAGTAGATACTGTTGAAAAGAACACACTTAAATTCTTGTTTTTAATCCAAAATTCTGATTTATTTTGTCACCTTAAACAATCTCAGTTAACGTCTTTTACTTTGAAAAAATAACGAAAACAAAAGCTCCCCCTTAAAATTTTCAGTGATATTATGAAGGCATGTGTTTCTGTACTAAGTAGTTTGAGATGAAATTGTCATAGTTATGAGCAGACATCATATTCATTTAGCATTTTTGTTGTTTCTGTTATAAAGTCAAAGCAATGAGTATGTAATACTTACTATTGGCTGCAGCAAAATCGCCTCTCAAAATTTCCATTATATTTCTGGTCAATGAATTAGAATCCTTATTGTTCTTCTGATATTCAAATAGTGAATTTCTAAGCTTATTTATTCTGTTTGTAAAATCTTGATTGACTTCATCAATTAACCCTTTCATCCTGCAGCCAGAAGGGCATCTGTAGTTCTGAAAGTGAAGGGGGAAAATTATAGTAAGGGTCTATCTCTTGGATCAGAATAATTTTGCATGTTTCCATGCAGCCCCCATTTATTCCTACCCTATCTCTTCCAGATCAGTTGGCTTAAAAGTAGGAAGGGGACTAGTTAGAGGTAGTAGAGAAATTGTGGCATGAGGGTCCACTTAGCCATAAATTAGGTGCCAGGAAATTGAGGCCACAATACTCAGGTGCCAAGTATTGCCTCAGCATGCAACTAAAATCCAATCTATTCCCCCACTAATGATCCAGAGTTGGAGAGGTAATTAAACAGTGATCTTGGGACTAGGTTTCTTCTCTTTCTTTGGTATGTAAGGAGTTATTCAATTATTTTCTATTAAAAAAAGTTTCTGGGACCAATTGGGTCAGCATGTGACCCCCCTCTAGCATCACAGGGAAGGAATCTCCTGCATCCCAGCTCACTGCTTACCCAGTCTTCATCAGAGCAGAAGGGCCAGTCTGAATCTCTGCAGACAGATTGTTGTTTTTCCACAACCCTTGGGCCACGCACTCCTCCTCCTGCAGCTAGAAAGTCATCTTCACCAGTATCTGTAGTCTTTAAAGATTCATTCACATACACAAAAGAGAGCAACAGCAATGTTAGCCAGAAGAGGAGACACCGGCATGCCTACAAGTCCCAAGGAAGAGATGGCAGCTCTCACAGAGATCAAGGCACCAGCCGCAGGGCGTCTGCAAGCTTCAGGTTTCTTATCTTCAAATGGAAATCCTAAGACCCCTTGTATAGAGTTGTTACAAGAATTAAAGGAGGTGAGGTGTACAAATCTCTTAACTGTGTATGACACTAAATAAGCATTTGATAAATATTAGGAGTTTAAAAAGATCCATTCTAAAAGGAAAGTTATTTGAATCCATAAAATCAGTTAAATTTTAGCTTTTCAGTTTTACAAATGACTGCAGACAGAAAGAAAATTGAAAGCTGTAGAGCTCTTTCTCCTGTAATTCTTACTGCTTCAGTAGAAAGAACCCACGCCATCTTAACCTAATGTTCCTCTCTCTTTCAAATTTCTATGTAGCCTTTAGAGATGAATTCATAATTCAAAAGACTACCATTGCTTCCAAAAAGCATATTGCCTTACTAATCTCCTCTGATACTGCAAAGATGTTTCCAAAGAGCATTCATTTGCTTTTTCTTTTGTCTTGACAAACACAAAAACAGCCTATCAGCAAAACTGTACTAAAACTAAAAGTTCTGCTTATTATAGCAAGAACTTAATAATTAGCAAATAGCAAGAAATTAATAATTAAAGAAAAAAATCTTACCATAGAATGTTTTATTGTATTAACTAGCGTTATAATGCTCCAAGGCTTTATAGCTACAAAGATGGCAAAGAATTCTTGCCCTTTTTAAAACAAAACAGAACAAAATGTGGTGAGACTGCACGACAAATGCTAAAGTTTCCCTTGTGAGTTTGTACACACTCATGCGTCTAAGATCTTCCTCTTGGAGCCATATTTCCCTGTATTCTTGAGGTGCCAAGCCCATCCAGGATCTTGCCTCTCAGCCTGGAGTAAATAAAGCTAAAAGTGTGTCGGGACAGAACAGGTAGACTCAGACCTCCAAGCTCTTCATGGAATAAAATCAGAGAGAAAGAAAGAAGAGAAAATGAAAGGGACCATACCCATGCTGTGCCCACCACACTTAGGACCAGGCAGACGATTCTCATGGAAAACATATTTTCTAAGGGTGACGCTGGCTCATGAGGAGCACTCCAGCTGAAAGAAAGGATTGCCTCCACTCCGGGTGTCCATCCTATTTAAACCTGCAGGAGATTTGGTTAATCATTGGCTTTGTCCTGTGTCAAAAATCAACTGTCCGTCTACATGCTTTGTTCCTCCTGTGCTGTTGGTGTCCCAGAAATTCTTGCTCAATTCCCCTCAGCTTGTTTGCTTCCGATAATCTGTTGCAAAGGCAGCATTTGATTCTCCAGCCAGCAATCAGGAGAAGATCTCACATTCCAGGAACAGGAAGGCTTTGAGGGCTAAAAGAGGAGCGTAGGAGGGTATATCCATATTTCTATACTTGAAAGGATATAGAAGGTGCTTAGGTAAGCGAGCTGTAGCCCCCTGTAGTAGTGATTTAGCAAACAATATTTCACTTTTGCAGGAATTAGGGTTGGGTGATCTGGCTAAAATATGACTTTGGTGATAAGCTGGCCCTGAAGGCCTTCTATAAGCATATGTAGGACAGGTTACCTTTCTCTTTCCAAAATATTAAGATGACAACAGCCCCAGGAGCCAAACATCTTAGGTTCATAATCCCAGCTGCACTACTTCCCAGCTCTATATTCTTGGACAAGGTATTTTACCTCTTTATACCTCAGTTTCCTCATTTATAAAATAAGGATGCTGATACTACTCCATGTTTTTGTGAAGAATAAATGAGTTAATTCTTGTAAATCCCTCAGAACAGTGACTGTCAGTGACTGTCACATAGGAAGTTAATTATGGGAGAGCATAAAGTGCCATGAAAAATACTATTTCTTTCCTATTTCTGTGCCAGCAATCTCACTCCTGAGTATATTTCCAAAGGAAATCATACAGGATCTTGAAGAGATACCTGTACTCCCATGTACATCACAGCATTATTGACAATAGCTGAGATATGAAAACCACCTAAGTGTCCATTGATAGATTAGTAGATAAAATGTGATGTACATATACACAATGGAGTATTACTCAGCCTTGAAAAAGAAGGGAATTCTGTCATTTGCAGTAACATAGATGAACCTAGAGGACATTATCCTAAGTGAAATGAGCAGATACAGAAAGACAAATACTGCTTAGCCAGGCATGGTGGCAGGCACCTGTAATCTGAGCTACTTGGGGGCCTGAAGCCAGGAGAATCACTTGAACACGGGAAGCAGAGGTTGCAGTGAGCTTAGATTGCACCATTGCACTCCAGCCTGGGTCACGAGACTCCAGAAAGAAAGAAAGAGAGAGAGAGAGAGAGAGAGAAAGAAGAAGAAAGAAAGAAAAAAAGAAAGAAAAGAAAGAAAGAGAAAGAAAGAAAGAAAAGAAAGAGAGAAAAAGAAAGAAAGAAAGAAAGAAGGAAAGAAAGAAAGAAAGAAAGAGAGAGAGAGGAAGGAAGGAAGGAAGGAAGGAAGGAAGGAAGGAAGGAGAAAGAAAATTGAAGGAAGAAAGGGAAAGAAAGAATACTGCATGATTTTTCTTGCATGTGAAACCTAAAATAGTCAAACTCACAGAAGAGAGTAGAATGGTGGTTGCTGGGGCTGAGGCATAGGATAAATGGGGACATGTCGCTCAAAGGGCACAAAGTTTCTGTTATGTGATATAAATAAGTTCTGGAGTTCTTATGTGCAGCATGGTGACTACAGTTAATAATACTATGCTGTATATTTGAAATTTGCTAAAAAGGTAGATCTTAAGTCTTCTCAGCACACAAAAAAAGTAACTATATGAGGTGTTTTATGTGCTAATTAGATTAATTGTGGTAATCATTTCACAATATATATGTGTATCAAAACACCAATCAGAGAGAAGTTCCCCTTTAAAGGAAAAAAAAAAAAGAACAAACATCAAGCTGTGTAACCTAAATTATACAATTTTTACTTTTCGATTATACTTCAATAAAAGTAAGGCCGGGCGCGGTGGCTCAAGCCTGTAATCCCAGCACTTTGGGAGGCCGAGGCGGGTGGATCACGAGGTCAAGAGATCGAGACCAT
>NW_016107566.1:2388231-2389874 GCF_001604975.1 Cebus imitator
TCTGTCTCAAAAAAAAAAAAAAAAAATTCCCTGAGAGTAACCTGATAGGCCTCAGGTAAATCGGTTGAACATAATCTGATTGAAGGTAAATTAACAGAAAACAATTTGATTGAATGCCACCACGATAGTTCCATGTCAGGGTACTTCTAAGGATACAACCTGAGGGCTTTATTCTTGCCTCTCAAAATCAGCACATCTCAGGCCCTTACTCAGCAGGCCTCTGCTCACAGAGCACTTACTTAGAGAGTCAGAGAGGCCTCTGCCCACCCAATCTAAAGAGCTGCCATTCTCACAGGTCATTCCATTGACTCTGCTTGGTTTTTCTGCATGGTACCTTGTCACTCCTGGACAATATACATTTGGGAAGGTATTTGTTTATTCTATGTCTTGTCTACATTAAGCTTCCTGAGGCCAAGGCACAAGGCCTAGCACAAATGCCAACCATAGAGCAAGTCCTGCTCAGTGTCACCTAGAGGAATGGAAGGCTGGTGGTATCACTGCATGGCGGGCTTTCCAGCATGTGAGACCTGGATTCCAGCTAAGTGACATGGGAAAACTCTTTAAATTCTCTGAGGTATACATGGGATGGTGATATTTATCTTGCAGGATTGCTGTGAGGATTATGTAAAATGTTGGCCATACACAGCAGGAGCTCTAGAAACAGTAGGTTTTATTGTTCCTAGACTGTCCCATGCTTCATAATAGAATGTTCCCTTGTTTTGACTGTAGTACGAGGAGTCCCAAATGAGGCACTTTTGTAGGTCACTCTTTGGCCCCACACTGCAGGCTGCACACCAGGCTGGTCTCTCCGCCCCATGAACAGGCTATACTGTAAGCTTTGGAGGAGTAGATTTTGGTTAGATGGAAAACCATGCAAATTAATAGGCAACAAATAATATAAGAAGTGTCATTTTTTAAAAAGCATGTGACAATAAGGGTATCTTTAAAAGTGCAAAATTGGAAAAAAGATTGAAGAAATTTTCAGTTGCTTAAATTATAATCTGCTGTGCATTGCATTTTTTTTTTTTTTTTGAGATGGAGTCTCTCTCTGCCACCCAGGCTAGAGTGCAATGGCGTGATCTCGGCTCACTGCAACCTCCGCCTCCCAGGTTCAAGCAATTCTGCTGCCTCAGCCTCCCAAGTAGCTGGGATTACAGGAGCCCACCACCATGACCAGCTATTTTTCTGTATTTTTGGTAGAGATGGGGTTTCACCATCTTGGCCAGGCTTGAACTCCTGACCTCAGGTGATCCATTTGCCTCGGCCTCCCGAAGTGCTGGGATTACAGGCCATTATGCCAGGTTTGCCTTTTTCCTAGAGATAACTACATCCTATTTTCCTTAGCTCTAATGAGAAGGATGTTTAATAGATCTATCCTTTGGAAATTAATGTAATATAAACATTTAAATATAATTGTTAATATAAACATTTAAATGCAGGAATTTACACATTTGTTATGCCATAACTTTTGGCACGGCTAGAATAGTTTTTACTAGTTTTACTAGTTTTATTTGGATAGTGTATAATGCTTACAGAAAGAGTAGAAATTCTATAGCTGTATATTTCAGTTTTTTGGTTTTTTTATTTCTTTTTTCTTGAAAGAAAAGAAAGAATGAAGGAAGGAAACAAAGGAAAGAAAGAAA
>NW_016107566.1:2391609-2396647 GCF_001604975.1 Cebus imitator
TTCTGCTTGGTCAATTCGACTGTTAAAACTTGTGCATACTTTGCGAAGTTCTCATGTTGTGTTTTTCAGCTCCATCAATTCACTTATATTCCTCTCTAAATTGTCTATTCTCATTAGCATTTCGTTGAATCTTTTTTCAAGGTTCTTAGTTTCTTTGCATTGGGTTAGAACATGTTCTTTTAGCTCACAGACGTTTCTTATTATCCACCTTCTGAAGGCTGATTCTGTCAATTCATCACACTCATTCTCCATCAGGCCTTGTTGCCTTGCTGGTGAGGAGTTATGATCCCTTGTAGGAGGAGAGGCATTCTGATTTCGGGTGTTTTCAGCCTTTTTGTGCTGGTTTCTTCCCATCTTTGTGGATTTATCCACCTGTCGTCTTTGTAGTTGCAGACTTTCAGATTGGTTCTCTGAGTGGACATCCAGTTTGTTGGTGATGAAGTTATTTCTGTTTCTTAGTTTTCCTTCCGCGGATGCCCCTCCCCCACAGAGCTGGACCTTCCGGGGTTCAGCTGTGCTTGCTGTGAAACTCTCAACCCACAGCATTTCCAATTGCTGTTTTTTTGTGGAGGTGGGACCAGCTGAGCCTGATCACCTGGCTCCCTGCCTCAGAGCCTTTTTTTATTTTGTAGTTGAACTGTCGACTCTCTCCCAGGTGTTCCAGTCGCCTGTTGAAAAGGCACCGGGATCTGTGTGATTTCCCCTGCGGTGACCTACTACACTGGCTGAAACAGCAGTGTTGAGAATTTTGCCCAGGAATCTCCTGGACTGGCTCCCTGTTTCAATCCCCTTTCTAATCAGCTGAATGGATGACTCTGCCTTCCCAGAGCTCCAATCGCCAACTAAAAGGGCACCCAATCCCGTATATTTTGTACTGAGAACCGTGGCACCGGGGCGCCGGCAAAACAGCCCTGTCAGCCAAAAGAGTCGCACTGGTGACCCGTGGGGCTCCTCCACCTGGGAATCTCCTGGTCTGTGGGCAATAAAAATCCATCTGGAAATGTGGCATCCACTCACTCTCTGCACTTTCACTGAGAGCTGCAATCCTGACCTGCTCCTAATCAGCCATCTTGCATCTCTCTCCGTATTTCAGGGTTTTTTTTGTTTGTTTGTTTGTTTGTTTTTTGAGACGGAGTTTCGCTCTTGTTACCCAGGCTGGAGTGCAATGGCACGATCTTGGCTCACCACAACCTCTGCCTCCTGGGTTCAGGCAATTCTCCTGCCTCAGCCTCCTGAGTAGCTGGGATTACAGGCATGCACCACCATGCCTAGCTAATTTTTTGTATTTTTAGTAGAGACGGGGTTTCACCATGTTGACCAGGTTGGTCTCGATCTTTTGATCTCGTGATCCACCCGCCTCAGCCTCCCAAAGTGTCAGTTTTAAACTATATATGCTCATCACAACTTCCACTGGAAAAGTAAAATATGTAACTAGTTATCTAGATATTTGCAATTATTTAAATACAACTTAAAAATACAAAACAAAACAACAGTGTTGTTTTGGATGGAATATTTGTCTTACCCTGGGCTGATACCGGAATTTAAATGTATTGATTTCTGAGAGAGGTTCACTCATTCATTCACCTAAATTTAGCAATTATTTGTCCTATGTATACTATTTCTTTAGTCCTGCATACTATTTGCTTAAGATAGAAAGACAAATAATGTATAGGCTTTTACCTTCAAGTTGCTTACAATTGGCAAGCATGTCAAATATGTTATGCAGCTGAGAATTAAGTTGAACTCTGTAAACTTGACATTTTCTTAGGTCAAAACAATGAATATCTGCAGTTTTATATAGTTTAATCTAATGTAAAACAATGGAAAAAAATCTATAAGCTATATGCTGAGTTGTTAGGACACACAGCAGAGATGTATTGCTTTTTATTACATTTTGTGTGAGATATTTCTTTAAAAATCAGATTTAATTCAGGTCTCAAAATGCAAGATGTTTCTGAAAAATGCTTGTGTCATCTATCATAAAAATCTACATAAATCTGTACATTTTGTATCCTAATAACAAGAAGATAATAGTACTTTGACAGGAAATATTTTGTTAAAACAATATTAAGTGCATTCTTAGAAAGTACTAAAATTATTTTCTAAATTTTGAAATGACTAAATTATAAAAATTTATAGTATTTTGACATTTATAACTATAGTCCGATCTATAGTGAATTCACTGGACAATACTGGCAAAGCTATTTTACTTTCTGTAGTTTTTTACTTTTATTTTTTGTTTTTTTTTAGAGACAGGGTCTTGCTCTGTTGCCCAAGCTGGAGTACAGTGGTGCCATCATGGCTCACTGCAGCCTGAACTCCTTGGACTCAAGGGATCATCGCACCTCAGCTGCCGGAGTAGCTGGGATTACGGGCTTGTGTATCTTATTCATTTATCTCTATTTGTCTCATGCAGCTCAAGGGTGTTGCAAAAGTTTGTCTTTACCAAGCTGCTTACTGTGAAAGGCGAATGTGCTCGTAGGATGACCTATGTAAGTGTGACTAATGGGGTATTTAATATTTATTTTCGGAACTCATCAATTTCCTGACCCCAAGTCATTTCCGCAGAAGTTACAGCTGCAAAGATAAAATAGGAATTTCCTTAATACCCAGAAGTGATTCTGATTGCTCTTAAGAAAGTGAGGAGGAAAAAAAAAGAGCTTTTTTGATCTTGATTGATTCCGTCATTGTATTTCTTTTACCTCTTTATTCAGGAAAGACATCCACCTTATTTTTTATGGTTGAATTGCCTTTAGATTAATGACCATTTAAGTGAAAATCTTTTTTAGCATTTTTGAGATTAAGATCTATCCTGTTCCAATAATATAATAATAATTCTTTTTTTATCTTTAGGCATAATTTTCATGGTCTTTTACTTAAGCATTTTTAATCAAGTTCACATAATCATAACGCATAGTTTTGAGTGTGTGCATGTGTGTGTGTGTGTGTCTGTGTGTGTGTGGAGAGAGGGAGAAAGAGGTGAAAGTGGAGTGTTTGAGTTTTTCTGATTGTTTTATTTCATTTTTAACTACAATATCAATTACATAATTCATTTTTCAAGATTAATTTATGTTACCCATATTGTGCTTGATCTAGATTTACTAATTTTTGGCATTTAATGTGTATTAAAACTTAAATGCTAGTTTTGAAAAGTAAAACCATTATACAGATAATCAATTGATGTATTAGTCTCAACAACATGGATTCATTCTCACATCATATCCATTAAATCAATGATATTCAGCATTGCTTGTCTGGTTTCACTGTGTTTCTTCTATTAAAAATTAGCAAACAAAATCTATTGGTTGGTGTTGATTTAACAGTGACATGTTAAAACTGGAGAAATATAATCTGCAAGGCATGTACAATTTACACAAACAAGGAATTATATGAACAAAGGGGTAAGTCAATTATCAAGATCCATTTAATTATCCATGGTGTTTATTAGGCCCTATATTAATGGAAGGTTTTACATAAAAATTTTACTTGGTTAAAATTCAACAAAAAGTTACTAGAAAAGCAGCAGAGAAACCTAAATTGAGGGATGTTTTACAAAATTCATGATTGGTACACCAGAACAGACCTTCTTAATATGTGAAAGTTGTGAAGACAACGAAAGACTAAGAAACGGGGGACCAAAGGTGATTAAGGAGATGTGATAACTAAATCTAATGTAGTATCTGGATGGGATCCTGGACAGAAAAGGGACAGTAGTGTAAAAATTGGTGAAATCTGAAAAAAGTGTGAAAGTTAGGCTGTAGCAGGGTAGCTGAGTTGGTTTCTTAGTTTTGACAAATGTACTGTAGTAATGTAAGACACTAATGCTAAAGAAAACTGGGGCACGGTGTGGTGGCTCATGCCTGTAATCCCAGCACTTTGGGAGGCTGAGGTGAGTGTATCACCTGAGGTCAGGAGTTCAAGATCAGCCTGAACAAAATGGTGAAACCTTGTCTCTACTAAAAACACAAAAGTTAGCCAGGGGTGTTGGCACATGCCTGTAATCCCAGCTACTCAGGAGGCTGAGACTAGAGAATGACTTGAACCTGGGAGGCAGAGATTGCAGTGAGCTGAAATCACACCACTGCACTCTGCCTGGGTGACAGAGTGAGACTCCGTGCCAAAAAAGAAAAAAAGAAAAAGAAAACTAGGTGATAGTCTAGTGAACACTGTATAGTACCTTTATATATTTTCTGTAAATAAAAATATGATTCCAAAATAAAACTTTATTTGAAAGCAAAAGCAAAAAAATATTAAAGTTTTAAAATTATATTTCCAAACTTAACATGAGTCAAATCCCATGCAGCTATACCAATCTTAAGAGTAAAAAACAACTCAATTTTCTTTTTGTTTTATTTTATGAAGCAATTACATATATTATCTCACTTGACCCTTACCGCAGCTTTGTGATATAAGGAGAACAAATTGTGAAGGAAAACATTTTAGTCCAAGGTCTCTTAAATGTTAGGTCATATTGTTTTAATGTCACATTTTAACTATTTGTCTCTGAAGATTTGAAAGAAGCCACTTTCATAACAAAGTGGAATCTGCCCTACTCTGTTTATCTAAGTAGAGTCAACATTCAGATTTATTTATTGAGGATTCTCCACTTGCCTCAGTTCACCTCACCCTTTAAAGTTGCCAGTAGAAGAAAATCTGGGTGAGGGCCTGGGAAATAGGAGTGAGGTCCAAGGATACCAGATTTTGGATTTGGGAAACACATTTTTTGACCCAATTATAGCCGTGATTAAATGGCATTATCCTGAATTTACCACAGTTTCTTCTTTCAAATATTTCCCAATGAAATTGAGGTGAGCAAGAGCTTAAAATTGTGCCAGCTACCCTTCCCAGAAAGCTTTCAAGGCTGCTACCGAGCGCTGTTCTGTAAGCCATGGCTGAGCCTACCATCAGGGCCCAGAATGAGCCAGTGGCAACAGTAGCATTTGGGTCAAAGCTCATGTTTTGAATAACCATTTGTCTATCTTTTTTCTTTTTCTTTTTCTTTTTTTTTTTTTTGAGACAGAGTCTTACTCTGCCACCC